>NC_047505.1:14413493-14713493 GCF_902827115.2 Pseudochaenichthys georgianus
GTGCCCCTGGCTACACTTAAAGGGGGTCTACTTTGCGGTGCTTTACCGTCCGCCCATCGGCACCCATAGTCGGCCTTATTCACAGCAGCAACACCCAACCTCCATGGAGGATTTTGCTCGTGCCCCTGGCTACACTTAAAGGGGGTCTACTTTGCGGTGCTTTACCGTCCGCCCATCGGCACCCATAGTCGGCCTTATTCACAGCAGCAACACCCAACCTCCATGGAGGATTTTGCTCGTGCCCCTGGCTACACTTAAAGGGGGTCTACTTTGCGGTGCTTTACCGTCCGCCCATCGGCACCCATAGTCGGCCTTATTCACAGCAGCAACACCCAACCTCCATGGAGGATTTTGCTCGTGCCCCTGGCTACACTTAAAGGGGGTCTACTTTGCGGTGCTTTACCGTCCGCCCATCGGCACCCATAGTCGGCCTTATTCACAGCAGCAACACCCAACCTCCATGGAGGATTTTGCTCGTGCCCCTGGCTACACTTAAAGGGGGTCTACTTTGCGGTGCTTTACCGTCCGCCCATCGGCACCCATAGTCGGCCTTATTCACAGCAGCAACACCCAACCTCCATGGAGGATTTTGCTCGTGCCCCTGGCTACACTTAAAGGGGGTCTACTTTGCGGTGCTTTACCGTCCGCCCATCGGCACCCATAGTCGGCCTTATTCACAGCAGCAACACCCAACCTCCATGGAGGATTTTGCTCGTGCCCCTGGCTACACTTAAAGGGGGTCTACTTTGCGGTGCTTTACCGTCCGCCCATCGGCACCCATAGTCGGCCTTATTCACAGCAGCAACACCCAACCTCCATGGAGGATTTTGCTCGTGCCCCTGGCTACACTTAAAGGGGGTCTACTTTGCGGTGCTTTACCGTCCGCCCATCGGCACCCATAGTCGGCCTTATTCACAGCAGCAACACCCAACCTCCATGGAGGATTTTGCTCGTGCCCCTGGCTACACTTAAAGGGGGTCTACTTTGCGGTGCTTTACCGTCCGCCCATCGGCACCCATAGTCGGCCTTATTCACAGCAGCAACACCCAACCTCCATGGAGGATTTTGCTCGTGCCCCTGGCTACACTTAAAGGGGGTCTACTTTGCGGTGCTTTACCGTCCGCCCATCGGCACCCATAGTCGGCCTTATTCACAGCAGCAACACCCAACCTCCATGGAGGATTTTGCTCGTGCCCCTGGCTACACTTAAAGGGGGTCTACTTTGCGGTGCTTTACCGTCCGCCCATCGGCACCCATAGTCGGCCTTATTCACAGCAGCAACACCCAACCTCCATGGAGGATTTTGCTCGTGCCCCTGGCTACACTTAAAGGGGGTCTACTTTGCGGTGCTTTACCGTCCGCCCATCGGCACCCATAGTCGGCCTTATTCACAGCAGCAACACCCAACCTCCATGGAGGATTTTGCTCGTGCCCCTGGCTACACTTAAAGGGGGTCTACTTTGCGGTGCTTTACCGTCCGCCCATCGGCACCCATAGTCGGCCTTATTCACAGCAGCACCACCCAACCTCCAGTGGAGGATGTTATCATGCCCCTGGCAACACTGGTAAACACTGGTAACATATGTCTAGCCGCTGACAGGAACTTGACATCGGAACTTGACATCGCATTTCCATTGAGCGGACTCCCGTACATGGGAAGGGCAAGTCCCACGGTACCTCCGTTCATAAGGCTGACATTTGCCTTACATATAATAAGTACCCTGTATCAAGATTGATGCAAAACAAGTGAAATTTGACCTTTTTAAGAGAGGTTTAGAAAAATAAAGTCCACCTCACCTCTGGGTAATTTGGGAACCATCAGTTCCATTTGAACGTTTTCACTGTAAAAATCATTGTATTACTTTGTATTATCACTATAGGTATTCATTCCATCCAAATACAACTGTTGTGAAAAAATAAATAAAATAAAAATAAAACATACTCGGTTATCGTCTTAGGCCCCACGGACCCGTAATCGCGTCATTTTCAGGAAACAACGTCTAAGGAAGCTTAATATTTAATAAACTATGAATATTTTATATCCATAGAACGGGAAAAAAACTAATTTAACTGATCTTTTTCATTTATTTTTTCACAAAAAACACACAATGCTAACAGTGAGCCTCTGAATTAGCCCCGAGCGAAAAATGCTAACCTATTACTGCACCGAAAATCACTCCTAGCTCCCTTATTACTTATCCTAGCTCCACATCAAACACATTGTTTATGACCGCAAGGAGACACAGAATCTAACGGTGCCCACCTCAACACTAAAAGATACAAACTAGCGAGGTTACCAACAAAAACGTACATCAAAACAAGTGGCGCTAGGTATTAGCATTAGCACCGCACACACCCACCGCGTGTTCCAATGAAAAGCATACATATATATAAATAAAGTATAGAGTATAGGTCAACACATTTCAGTATAACACACCAATTGCGATATTACTCACGTTTGACCGTGGAGCAGGGTTTCTATGTACCGAGAAGTGGGTAGTTTAATGAGTCTGTTGACGACAAAACCTCCGCGCACACAGACAGCCAAGGCAAGCTACCTGAATTAAGTCTCTCCCTAAACCGGAAATACCGGAAATGTGACATCCGGTTTGTCATTCACAATAAAGTTTTTCAAAATAAAGGTACATTTAATATTGACGTATCAAATTGATTCAAATGTCTTACACAACACATGTATCGAGACAATAAATGAACTGTTTATATAGTCGATCAACACTGTGTATGTTACTCATTACAGGATAATCACATGGCACTAAATCAGACCGGCTCGGCTGTTCTCCTCTGTTTACATCCTGCTGGTTTAAATTATGTGTTCTATAGGCTCTGTGCACAAGATTGAGTTGAGTTGTGAGCCATTCGTTTTTTTTCGTGGTGAGATGTCTGCTGAGAGGTCCTTGTATACCTCGCTGACTTTGAGGACATCTGGGTCTGGCAGCTACCCCCGCACGGCCTTGTAACGTGTACTCCTTTGAACACAGCTACATAAAATTACTTAGGACAATATATATTACCTTACACCGTCAGCAACTGTAAACTGCTTTGGCATAGTGGAAATGAACACCATGTCACTCACTCTGCCTGGGTTCACACACTATTAATTACACAAAAGAATTGTCAATTTAATTGAAAAGGTCGTTGATGCAATATACTAAATCAGCTCTTGGCACAAAGGAAATACTCATTAAATCATGGATTGGCTGTGAACACATACTGTTCTATTGTATTGCATAGAAAGATGTTTTACTGTTGTGCTTGTAGTGGAAATACTGTTTGTAGTCGTAGATAGAAAAACAAAGATGGAAAACATTTCACCATACATTGTTTAGGAGTTTTATATGTATTGGGTGTTTATGGTTAATGTGGGAAATTAATAAGCAGAGCTGTTGCTGGTAAATGTGTGTGCCATCATAATAGTAATGTGTATACAGCGTTTCGTGAATATCTGGAAAACTATATGCGAGTAGTTTGGAGTCATTTGAGACATGTAAATCGTCAAAAATGGTACATTCTCTGTTAGCTTACGTTTGCCCCGATTGAGCTAGCAACTATTTTATTCGCAATTTAATATGATATTGGATATGGGCTTAACTTGTCCTGGACTGGAATTTTCCCGATCTTTTCCCGAGGAGGTGTTTGCGAAAAAGCGTTTAAAATGCATGAATAACACAGATTTTTCAAAATGGCCGACTTTCTGGGGGGCGGGGCTAATGGAAGCTATTTTGAAATATGTCCGCAATTCCATCAGTAATGTCTGTGGCAAGATTGGGGTAGTTTGGAGAAACTATATGTGACTATCGCACAATAGGGGGCGCTACTGAGCTGGTGTACAAAAATGTACATTTTTTTTGTACAGTCTGCAAAAAGACGTGGGTTGTGACGTGTGTTCCAAGTTTTGCGTCCGAAAGTCATTTTAGCGATTTTGTGACATTTAAATCGTCAAAATTGGTACATGTTCCGTTAGCTTACGAGCTCCCCGTTTGAGCAGTCGACTATTCATTCGCAATTTAGCATCACATTGGATATGGGCTGATCTTGTCCTGGTTTGAAATTTTTCCGATCATTTTCCTAGGACAAGTATGCGAAAATGCGCTTAAAATGGACATATTTCAAAATGGCCGACTTCATGGGGGGCGGAGATAATGGAAACCATTTTGAAATATGTCCGCATTTCCATGAGGAATCTCTGTGCCAAGTTTCGGGTAGTTCGAAGAAACTATATTTGACTATCGCACAATAGGGGGCGCTACTGAGACATATTTGCTAAAACGTCCGATTTTTTTCTACACTCTGGAAAAGGTTGTGGGCTGTGACATGAGTTCCGAATTTAAAGGCCGTAACTCATTTTCTCCCCTACTTATGGCTCGGTACATTTTTTAACCCTTCGATTTCGAGAAAAAACTGAATAGGACACGCCCACATTTTTCATTGGTTGCGACCCTTTAAATCTCAGTTTATACTCACCCTGCCAGTATGTCTATGACAATATATATTTTTTTAGTCCATCGGGTCTTGAGATATAAATTAGTTGTGTTTTTGGCGCCCCCTATTGTTAGAAATGAACATTGTTTGTTGTGCCTATTCCCCAAGACACACTGAACCTATCCACCGAAATCTGTGATATTTGGATACATTTTGGATGAATTGTGAGCATTTATGTGTAGGCCACACCCTTTTGCTAATACGTTTTGATTGATGTCGGCCACATTTTTCCACACCTCGTGCTCATTTTATACGGTAATGTGTCTGCCCCTCCATTGATGCTGTGCACTAAGTTTGGTTTGGAAAATCAAGAAATTGGAATTTAAGTTAATATTTCAATGTTTTTCACATTATGCTAATTTAAAAAAAATCAAAGTAGGCGGAGCTTCGGGATATGAGAGGATAATATGTAGAGCTGCTCCACCCGGATAAGTGTGCAAAATGTCAGGTCCGTCAGACTTACGCTGCGACTTTGTACATTTTTCGAAACACTGAATTTACACAGGTGGCGCTAGAGAGCAAGTTGAAAAATGTTCTCCCATCGAAAATGTTAACATTTTCACCGGTCCTGGCGGCGTTGCCAAATGTCGCTACATGAATAGTGTCGTAACCCCCTCAAAAACAGGTCGAAAGTGCAGAACCGGTAACAGAAGAATAATAATACTGACGATTTCAATAGGTCTTTGCACTACGTGCTCAGGCCCTAATAAGTACCCTGTATCAAGATTGATGCAAAACAAGTGACATTTGACCTTTTTAGAGAGGTTTAGCAAAAAGAACTCTTCGTCCTCGGGCCCACTTTGGGTGGAAATGGGCATTTTTGCCGTTTCTCTGGAACCCATTGGTCGATTTTGGTGATTGACATCTCTTTTTAACCGTTAGAGCCAATAGAATCAAAGGGGAATTTCCACATACTGTACACACCAACGTTACCAAAAAAAAGTGGGGGCTTCACGCAAGCAGTTTTTCCCAGACCGAAAGCTGTCTCACGCTCTGAAATGTGAAAACAGAAAAGTAGGTTTATTGCTTATGGATTATCAGAAATCATTTCAAAGTGACACAGACACATTGGATTAACCTATGGATTAACCTTCAGAAGCGTTTTTATCGTTGTAATGCCATTGAAGACAACTTTTGATCAGACAACAGAGGTAAGACCTATTGCCGTTTTGGCTACCTAGCACCACGTGTTTGGATGTCTGTTTTTGTTAATATTGTCGCGAGTTCTTACCATCTCTCACAATGCTAATCGATGGGTTGGATTTGCAGTTACGATAAGTAATACGGGTGTTATACCAGTGGCGTTTTTATATGTACAAAAGTGGTGGGGCACAAAAAACGTAGATGTCTATATTAATGCTGTCAAAATTATCGCGTTAAATATTTAACGCATTTAATCCATGTGCAGAATGGCCCGCCCCATACATCCCACCAGTGGCAGCGCCAGGGTATGGCTGAGGTAGGCTACACCCAGAGCCATATAATAGAAGAGTTACGACATCTCCATTCACTCCAATGGACCACTTTTTTACAGCAATGGCGGATCGTGGAGCCTCTCAATCGTTCCCCGGAAGTTAGCGCCAAGGCTGGCAGAGCTGTAGAGTTGCAGCATAATAGACCATTCGTGACGGACTTTTAAAGGTAAGAAGAAGTTTAAAGATTTATATTGCGGATATTATCAGTACATCTGATTCAAATTAACATGTGTATTAAAGGATGTCAGTGGATTATCCCTAAATTAGTAGATTTAGGGAACGTTTACAGATAACAGATTAAGCTAGCATACCGAAGCAAGTTAGCAACACACGTTGAACAGCCTTTTAATTGTAAATTCCGTTCTCTTAATGTCATTTCGTCCAACATGTTGAATTAGAGAAGAGGGGCTCCTAAACGGGATTGTATGCGGGGGTGGAGGGAGTTAAATATTAGATAAATATAACTTTGGTGCGTGTAAGAGTGAGTGTTTTTAGCAGAGCCATATTGTGTCCTTGTGATTCTGTTGATTATTACCTGTCTGTATAATGTTGCAGCTCAGCTGATTTTGGATTGATGGCAAAGGGAGAGGGACTTAAGTGAGAGTGAAAACACAAGGTACGTTTAATACTACTGTTTTATATAAGTAAACACCTTATCTCCCCAAGGCATTTCCCATCCAATAGGTGTGCTGTGTGTGTATAACCCTTTCTCCTGTCTGTTACTCCCTCTTTCAGCACAAGAACCAGAGGGGGATTCAATGGAGCCTGAATACCTGCACTGAGACCCTCACCTTGCACCCTGAGTCTCAACTCTCAGTGTTTTTCAAGCCTTTCCCTGTTTTTTTGTATTAAACAAAACATTAAGCTTTCCCAATGGTGTGGTTTTCGTTTTGTGAAAAGGTGCAAATGCAGTGTTTGTATATAATTACATCACATATTTTTTTGCTGTTGGTCGTGAAATTGCTCCTGCTGACTTGAGCCAGCCATTTTTTCCTCCGCTCTGTGTCAGTGGGGAAGCCGTACATTCGTACTCCTTTCTCTGAGCGATTTGAGCATCCCCAGGCAGCACAGCAAACCATGGTGGCGACTAGGAGGCAGCACAGCAAACCAGGACAACACGGAGGAACAGACACAGACAAACTGCATGATATGCTATTCAATGTTTATTGAATTCCATGTATTTGCAATGGATGTTCCTAAAGCAACACATTTAACATCATCATCATCATCATATGCTGCTGCTGCTGCTGCTAGTCCCTTGATAGTCACCTGTCGGTCTCCTGTCCTTTCTGAAAGCCATAAAGATGACATTAGTCATTTAGATAGCTTGTGTCCTCAATTACCAGGGGATTACAGAAACTACCATGAATTTAAGAAAATGGTAGAAATTAATCTAATCTGAATTTTAAAGCATTACTTTAGATCCCCTCCCTCTAAATGTATCAATACACATTAGAAAGTGATGCTCCTGACTACCATACAAGTTTAAGAAGATAATTGTCACGATTCTATCACGATTCTCATGTTATGTCACGTTTGTAGTTTTGTCTGTGTTGGTGTTTTTCTTGTCTTTGGGTTTTATTGTGTAAAGTGTTCACCCCCGTTTCCTGCCTGTCTGCTTTCTGTCTGTTTCCCTCCCTGATTACCCGATTGTGTTCACCTGTTGTCCTTGTGTTTCTCCTCCCCTGCCCAGCTGTGTCTTGTTCTGTGATTACCCTTCTGTGTATTTAGTCTAGTCTTCCCCTGTGTTCCATGTCGGTTCATTGTTTCCCCTCCATGTCATTCCACGGTCGGTGTTCCTTGTGCTGCTCGTTGGTGTTGGATATTTTGGATTCTGCCTTGTTTTGCCACAGCTTTAATTTATTTAATAAAGCTCGCTTTTCGTTATTCTGCATTTGAGTCCTACCTGCTTCACCCATTCGTAACAATAATATTGGTTTGAAATAATTCAAAGCTATAAATAAACAGCAACAGGCTATTTAACCAAGGCACTGTTAGCCTAACATGTAAACTAGTTGTTCACACTAATCCTAATATTATCACTTAATATTAGCAAATTTTATTTTTTAAAACATATTGATGTAAATACATACACATATCGATTTGTTGTATACATATTTCAAATCAAAACCTTTATTCACTAATAATTACCAAAAATCGTAGTTCTATCTCCTGTTATCAATGCATTCACATTGCCCGCCATGAACTTCCGGGGAACGATCCTCGTCTACATGAACCACGTGACGATAACCGTTTTTGGACTTCCGTTGTCGTAACTCTTCTATTATATGGCTCTGGCTACACCCATACCAAGAAATGGCTTAGCCCCACCATGAAAAATGATGTTAAAGTAAACAAAATAAAGTCCGCCAACTCGCGCCGAGAATTGCACAGACAGCAGTTAGTAAGATTGATTTCAGCAGCAGCCAGCCAGCAGCCAGCAGAAACGGTTTTGAAAACTTTTGTCACGTAGTGATCGTCTTCTCAAGAGAACATCTTTGATAATGTCTTTTGGCCAATCAGAATCAAGATAACGGCGTGGTGTTGTTGCAGGAAGTCCCGACGGAGAATACTTTTGCTGTAGTACAGGGATGCACATAACTGGTACGCAGGTTATGTGCGTAATCTGAAATGCGTACCGTCACTTGTGTCACAAAGCGCATTTGCGTACCGACGTACTTGTGAAGCTTTTCCAGAAGGCGGTTAGATCACCGGACGACAGAGTCGGTCTCCATGTGCACAGACAGGGCTGCTGTTAACGTCGGTCTGTACAACGGAATTGTGCCAAAACTACGCCAACCGGCTGCGGAGGGAGACTCCCCCCCTTCACTGGAGAACTGCGCTAAAACAGCTGATCACAACGTTCACACTCTGTGGTCACGAAGTACTCCACTAGGACTTTCCTGAAGTAGCCTACTCCCCCGTTGATAGAAATCAACACGTAATGAATTAAGACCCCACGGTTTGATGATTGATATGTGCTCTCTTTCATTTTGACACACAGAAAAATGTTACAATAAACATGTTAAATGGATATATCCGCCTTCTTTCATTTATCTTTCCATTCCCTCAACAATATACATAAAGAAATTACATATTTTGGACATAGTTCGAATGGTGATTAATCATGATTAATACATTTTTAAGCTGTGATTAATCTGATTAAAAATTGTAATCGTTTGACAGCCCTAGTCTATATATAAGCTTCTGCAGTGAGGTTCATGGCTGGTGAGGCACTGGCACTGAGTCTTCAGGTTTACAAATATTATATTTTGACCTAAATCAAAATATAATATTATTTTCAAAAGCTTTTTTTGTCTCATGCTTCGATTAATTTCAACAAAAGGATACCCAAAAAATGTAATTTTATCATTTAAATATTGAATTTTTCTCTCTTAGTAAGATCCCATTTTCAATACAATTTTACTTGAAGATAGTCCATTTGCCTATCCTTCTGGACAAAAATCTCTATTACTTTTTTGTAAAAGTCCTCCTTATCTTCTTGTAGTTTCAAAAGTCTATCATAAATCTAATCGTTAGATTTATGATTAGAAAATTATAAAAGTAGGGTAGACATGTGGATATTATCCGGCTGAACAAAACGTGCATTTATCTAATAGGTACGTTTCCCACAGATCTTATTTTGAGCTATTTTCTAAAATCCTATGGAGAAATCTCATTGCTTTTTTGTGGAGGGAACCGACGCGCAGCTTACTTCTGGGTTTTAGGACGCATCTCTCGTCTCCTCTTCTTCACACACCACACTTTTCGCGGCACACGTACTTACAGCCAATCAGCTCTGAATTATGTGAGATGACGTATGGTGGGGATGGCAGTTCAGTGCCCCTATGGTCATTATTTTTTTGCCACACACATTAAATAGAACAATACTCTGAGCATGCGCAGTGTAGTGTTTCCAGTTACCGTTCACTTAGACATTGAGAGGGAGGGGCATGATCAGGTTTTGTCCCACATGGCTCTAAACAGCTCAATAGGCACACACTGTAGACACTAATTAGAAGAACACAGACTAAAACAGCAATGTACAGACGAATCAGATGATTAAACATGATCTTAAAATATATTTTATATTTTTTTCAATAAAAAATAAAAAATTGTAATCATTATTTGTAATACTTTCTGCTGACACTAGGTGGGGCTGTGCCACCTGCCCCTAATTACCAGTCGCCACTGGTTATACCGTGTTTTCTGTGCAACCGCTTTTAGCATTTTTTCGCTCGTGGCTATTTCAGTGGCTCAGCTTTAGCTTTGTGTTTTTTTTTGCAAACAAAATAATGATATAATGATCAGTTAGCTGAGTTTCTTCCCGTTACATGGATATAAAACATTCATAGTTTATTACATATTAAGAAGCCCTCAGACGCTGTTTCCTGCAGATGATGCATTTTTCCGCCCGGGGTGGGTCGATGGGGTTCAACAGGTTAAAATGTTCAAACATTTCTTCCCGGGGGGGGCTTACCCCCGAACCCCCCTGGAGGATGTGACGTCCACCCACCAATTCAAACATGTTCATACAATACTGAATACATTTGAAGCCATGTCAATAAGTTTCAGTTTTTGTAGTGTTTTTGTCTTTTGTAGAGATTTTTCATTTATTCTTTATATTTCTATTGTGTATTCCTTGGATACTCTTGATATTTATATTTTCTACTGTACGATTCTCGGGGGGGGGGCGCCAGTTAAAATCTCGCCTAGGGCAGCCAATTGTCTAGAGCCGGCCCTGTATTAACCTACATTTCAACACTGCCTCTTTTTGCACGAGCTCGTGGGCAGGGCTTTTATTTTGAAAGTACTTGTGTAAATAGGTTGCGCGAGCTTTCTGAAGCTCACACACCGGGAGGAGGAAGTCCGCTCGACCAGGGTTTCGGTCGCTGTTGTGAGAGGGTGCTTCGCTTTTCTGACCCCAATGTTTGTCAGTGAGGTGAATGAGAAACACTCGTCTGAGGTTTTGAACAGCGTAAAAAGGTAAGCGTTCACTCTTGACTGTATTTTCTCAGGGAAAAGGGAGAAGTCGTGTTAGCTAGACTACCTGTTGGGGTCTGTGAGGGAGGGTCAGGTGGACCTCATTCATGCCCGGAAGCATATCCTCTGGCGGGCAGGTAAGCAGTCTCAGCGGCCTCCCTTCCAACTTTTCTTTGTTACCTGGCAATCCTCCATGTATACTTTGTAAATCTGTATGTAAAGAAGACGAGTCACTCTTCAGGGACTCATTTGTTTGCAATTCAAAACTTATCTTGTCCAACAACATTTAAAAAAAGTGTTCATGTCCACATGAGTCGGTCGTCATTGGGCATTGATATCAAACAAACACACCTCGTTTCACACCTCCACCTCTGGAAGCTGGAACAGAAGTTGCCACTGTAACGTTTGTAAACGTGTTGTGTAATGTCTGCTACATGCCGAATGAAAGAGCAACTCCCTTTGACTCACTTTTAGTTTTTTATATGCAATATTACTAATATTTATCGATACGCAGTATCGTAGTGCATGTTTTTTTTTTTAATGAAGTTAGGTCTGGTGAAGCAAGTCACATTTAAGCTGTTTTATTGCAGTGAGCAGTGGCGGCCGGCCCATAGGGGCGCTAGGGGCGCCGCCCCACCTCTTGCCAGATACAAAATAAAAATAAATAAAATATATTAAATAAAAAAATATATAGGCCTATTTAAAAAAAAAATATTTAAAAAAAAAATATATTTTATATTTTAATTTTTAATGAACAAGCTAAATATCATACAATTGGTATCACAAAAATGTATAATCTACAATACAATCTCGTTTAAAATTGTGTTACGATGTCTAAAGTTACTGATAAGTCTCCTGTTTCCTGCCTGGCCTTACCCATGGCATTAGTTTATCATTACTGGGCAGAGCCCCCGAGCCAAACAGCAGTAACCAGCACGTTGCAAAAGTCTCAATAGTAAACTGTGCCGCCGAAACATCATTTCAGCCAATCAGCGCCGTCAAATATTTTGGTCACGTGGGCGCTCACGTTGGCGCCCATGTTGCTTACGTGCGTTGACGTGAGTTGTTTTTTAGACTCGTGAGTGACCAAGGTGACACAGTATTTGGGTGAGAATGGTGTGCAGGTGGAGTCGCCGGAACCTCGGTCCCCCCAAGAGCTACTCTCCAATCCTTTTGAAAGGAGAAGTTTGGGAGATAAATTGATACTTAAAGACCTTGGACCGGACCAACCCGATTTGTATATATCACACCAAGCTCGTGAAAAAGACAAAACGTATCAACAAGGCTTCTCACATGGCTAGCTGGATGCAAACAGGTAAATGCTATCTTTTGTTTCACATGCTTGCTCTTCAAACAGCCGGGGACAGATACGATCTGTTCAGAAACTAAACAAAAGTTAAACAAGTACAAACCACAGACTGTCTGTGTCATGGAGAACACAGTCGCTGGTTTATTTATGTCTGTAGGACGTTGTTGTGAGTGTGGACGGTCGGAGCATATATAGCGTTAGCTTAGCCAAGCTCCATTCAGGAAACAAGCATTCTAAAAGGTTTTTCGCCTGCCGTCTGTCTGCAGACTTGTCAAAGCATTAATTCATGGTTTTTACTAACCGGTATCAGTATGTTGTTACGTCGGCATCATTTAGAAACGTGTATTACAATTAAATCACGGTAAAATATGTTCATGTTGTTGTAGTTGTAGCTCCCGAGCCAGTGCGTCTTGTTTGAATGATGTGAGTAAACACAGCTGGCAGCTGCGGTGAAGCTCGAGCGACTAGAGCGATGCGATAGGAGCGTTGAGAGCGAAGCGAATATTCGCATCGCGTCCGGTCTGAACGCAGCATAGTGAGCTCCGCGCTGCACTGGAAACGCGCCATTACATCACCAGAAGTCCTAATTTAAGGGGTCATTTCTCCCAAAAAAAAATGTTTTACTCACTCTATCAATAGCCCCACCAAAAATATTTTCCACCAGCCGCCACTGGCAGTGAGTTGCTTTTTCAAGTACCGTCTACAATAAGGTGACCAGATTTTCAAAATCGGGGACATTTTGAGTTTTTCGGTCAAAATCATTAACATATCCAATTTTCTTCACTGTTAAAGAAAAAAGGGGGACAATTCTGTTTCAATGTAATTTGAACATTTTAACTGTTGGATACAAACAGAAGGAAGATGGCTCATATGAGACTTAAAAGTTCTTTTATTTTGAAACTGTGCATCAGATTGTCCAGATTCTCTCGGAGTGATTAGATGGGGTGTGCTACTATCACTCTGAAGTGAAATAAGACTTTGATACTGGATAGTTTTTGTTTTATTCTTATCTAAAAACAGAGGGATGATAGCTCATATATAAGACTTCAAATGTCTTTTATTTTGAAACTCTACATCAGATTGTCCTGATTCTCTCTGAGTGACTATATGGGGTCTCCTGCTATCACCCTGGAGTGAAATAAGTCTTTGATAATTTGACAGTTTTTTATTTATTCTTGTATAAAAACAGAAGGACGAGAGCCCATATATGAGATTTCAAAAGTATTTTATTTTGAAACTCTACATCAGATTAGATGGGGTCTCCTGCTATCACCCTGAAGTGAAATAAGTATTTGATTGACTTCGAATGACTCTTTGATTATGGACGGTTTCCATTAAATAATAATCAAAATATAGATGGACAATAGATCTAATTTGAGATTTTAAACGGCATACATGTTAAATTGTGCTTCAGAACGTAATGTTATTTTAGGAGTGTTGAGATGGTGTCAACGTCAAAACATTCACTCAGTTATAATGTGGTAGTTATACGTAGTTTGTTTTAAATTATTATTGATCACATTATATAGTACATATTTCTTAATTTAAGCTCCAGTAGCCTATATATGAATATGTTTGGTGTGTTTTTTAGGTACATTTGTTATTGACCGAGTAAACGCTTTTATTTTGAAGGCAGTTTTTGCAGGCCTCTACCGTACCGTAATGCATAGGATATTCGCGCACCGCAATACACGTGCGGGCTGGCTTGACTGTGTTTTCCGAAGTGGGGGCTGGCATGACCGCAGTCTGTTTACCCAGTGTTTCCTGACATTAAACGTTTTATTTCACCTTGCTATGTGTTTTTAACGTATATTAAAAAATGGGGACAGTTTCAACCGGGGACAGTGCAATACAAACGGGGACTGTCCCCGGAAAACGGGGACGTCTGGTCACCCTAGTCTACAAAGGACACATTTTTGGAGAAATAACCTTCTGTTATAGATAGTGTAAGTTTAATAGTACACGTTCACTTACTCTGGATACAGTTGAAACGTTTTGGGGGATATTTCTTACTTTAAAACGGTATTTCCCCACATGAATTGCAACATGTTGCAAACCCACAGGTATTGTGTGGCTACAGCGTGCACACGCTTGAACACTAAACTGGCATCCAACAGTTTGAAGTCCACTGCAACTGTAGATATGTAATTGATGCATGCATTACTTTTTATATGATTGTGTTCTCTAAAGCCCCTGTCACACTGTCCCGAAATTGACACCCGATGGACACACGATAAAGGAAATGTTCAAATTCGGCTGTGATTGTAGCAACATCGGGCCATTCGTGAGGGCATCTTAAGCCATCGTATGACCGCCGGTGGAGTTTCTCAGGCTCCGGCAGCAACTTCGTGAGCGGCAACTTCGTAAGGCACTCGTGAGGGCATCTTGTCAAGTCGTGTCATCTTCGTGTTATCATCGGTGCATTCGCCCTCACTCTGATCGGGGGGGGGAATGCCCGATGGCACCGATGATAACAAGATGCCCTAACGATGGCCTTACGAAGGGCAAAATTGACACACACATTCAACACGAAATTGAACCTTCGCAAGGTCCTTCGGCAATTTTTGGCATGCCAAAGATTTTGCCACCGCTCACGAAGTTGCTGCCGGAGCCTGAGAAACTCCACCAGCGATCATACGAAGGCTTAAGATGCCCTCACGAATGGCCCGATGTTGCTACGATCACAGCCGAATTTGAACATTTCCTTTATCGTGTGTCCATCTGGTTGTTTTATTGCACAACAAAATCATGTAAACATATTATGTAAATAACCCAATTTGTGTTCTGTGAAACTGAAAAGGATATAATATATTATTTTGAAGGCGAGTTGACAGGAAGTTGTTGTTGCTATGGAAACAACAACATGACGGAGAAAACGTAATATCTTCTACATATAAAGACGGAGAAAGTAAAGAACAAAGTCTGAAAATATCAGTACAGTATCATAGTACTTTAACATAAGTGTTTGTGTTACTTTCGTTGCAGTTGTATGTCTTAAATGTAATGTAAATGTTGCCTTCGTGTGTGGTTCGGGGCCATCTTCGTGCGAAATTCACAATTCAATATTCGTGTGTCCATCGGGTGTACATTTCGGGACAGTGTGACAGGGGCTTAAGCCTTAGTCTTGCATCAAACTGAAGAAACCACAACTGTGAAATAGTTTCAGGAAATGGCTTCTTCACAGGGCTGTGGGGTAACTCGTCCCACTGACATAACAAGTCATAACACGTTTTTATCTGTTTATTTTCACATGATTATTTAGCATTTAAGTCTTGGAAAGGTGCTTTTTATTATCCATCTACTTTCTGCAGACAAATCATTGCTTGTTCATCATTACTAAAATACGAAGAATTTTAGTAATTACTAAAATACGAAGAATTTTAGTAATTACTAAAATATCATTACTAAAATACGAAGAATCCGGTCAGAGATGAAATAAGTATTCAGATGCTAGACCACATAGATCACAGTCTAAAAATACTCTATTGTACGGTAAAGTCCAATATGTTACTTAAGGTAACAAAAATAAAAGTACGCATTGTAAGAATTGCTTTTTCAAAACTGTTGTTTATTATACAATATTATATGTTTCCGTTTCTTTATTTTTTAAAATAATTTAATTTGTCAATGTGGGGCACATATGTGCTGGAAGTCCTGGAACATAAATATATATTCACAGATCATGTTATTTATGTAAAAAGTTACTAGTAACCACTATCAAAAGGACAAGAATTTCATGCGAAATATAGTGGAATAGAAGTTCAGGTACCTCAAAATTCAACTTAAGTATACTAACTGAGTCATGTACTTTGTTACTTTCCAATGGATCCAGCCTGCAAAACTGTTGTCATCATTTGATAATGCTACCATCAGGTATGTCTGGTATTTTGGAAAACCTGTGTCTTTTTGTTTATTCAAAATGGGCTGACGTCATTGGGGAATGAAAGAAGAAATACAGTTATCTGTATCTGGCATAGTTTACCTGCAGTACTGTACATGTGTCAGCCTGCAGCCAACCTGTAATAAGCTCTCATCTTTTTCCAGCCTACTTATTTGTGGCAGTACCATCCCAAATGTATTTTGTTCCAGTTTTTTCCAGTTTGTTTCAGTGTACACGTGCAGGATTGATTATTACACAGCTCTAACACTACTTTGCTCCTTAGGCTCATGCACAATACATATCAATTGTCTTTCCTGTGAGATATGTATCATTGTAGGCACTTTTATCACATGCGCATTTGTCATCAGTCCTATAAGTGACTTGTGAGTTATGATGTGATGAATGTTGTACTGTATTATTTTTATTTAGACCATACATTGCAGACACAAATCTTCTCCTTTTAATCAAACAGTCCAATTAAATATTCTAGGCTAAAGAAAAACATTAAAAAAATGTTGTGCAACAAAAAACAGAGCAATGATAAAAAACAGGGGAAATACACCCAACACATACTTGGAAATCAATTCAACTTGACATGAATGTAAATAACATCTTGCATTTACTGTGACAGTAATTATTGTTATTTGTAGTTGTAACATTTCAGAACCCTTTACCATATTCACCTTTATGTCTTCCGTTAAATATCGTTTGTTGTAAATAATACCATAGTTTACCTGGCATTTTGTGTCACTTTGCTTTTTTTTCATGCAATTCTTACTTTTTTGTTTTGCAGCCTGGTTGTTCAAAGTTGTACATGCACTGTTGGTTCCTTTCTTTATTCTGGCCATCTCACTGAATTTCTACTTGCGTACGAGAGGCATATCGGTCACTCAAATGTGTGAGATTTGCGAGAGGGGGGTTTCTGGACGAGGTTGTGTGTAGAAAGGAAGGATGCTCCAGCTCAGTCCCCTTGAACTGTCTGGCTCTGCTTCGCAGCCTTCACATGGCCAAGGCTGGCAGTAAGGACGTTCTCTGAGATGGACTTAAATTGCCAAGTAAAACAGGATCATATTTTCAAACAAGATTTGATGGGATTGTAGATCTCTACATTCAGAAATTGTATTGCAGCAGATTTGGAACGCTATAAAGAGGCCATTGATTGTAAGAAAATATGAAATACCATCCCTCTAACATCGCATGATTACATTGTATTGCTGAACAACGATTCTTGAGTTAATCAATTCAATCCTCTGAAATGGGTGCCTTTCACTGGATTAACTGCAGAAAAAAAGATCCATATCACACATGAAATATCCCCACGCACTCTATTAATCAATGGTTATCTTTCCTTCATGACACATTTATCTCCAAACTATTTATCACACCTGTTGACAATGCTGGAGGAGAAACACTAGAGGCTTTTAAAGGGCTGTTATATCCTTCTTGTAACATTTGATTGCAGATATAGTCACACCTTTGTATATGGAAAATGACTACTTGAGGACTAGGCAGCATCTTGGTGTACTAAAATGAAATGATGCGTTTAAAAATGTGTAAATAGTGATCAGCAGTTAAAATGAATGTTATGGACCACTCAGCTGTGTCCCCCTTGATGTATCAGTTAGAAGACAACACTGTTTCACTGGAGTGGACTGTTAATGTTTAATCTTTAGTCATTTTACAGTCAAATCCAGGATCCAATGTTGCTAAATGAAACTGTAGTAGCACTGTACACAGGGTTAGTGTGGTCATTTTGTCTGTTGAGGTTAATATGGCTATTTAGAGACTTTATTAATGTGGTGGGTCTTTGTTGAAAGACCGAGCAGTGTTTCCATGAGCAGACCTGTTTGTGTCATAAAGGTCTGGATCTGGCTAGCTCTTGCATTTGTTTTTAAAGGAAGTGATAGGAAGATGCGACCAATATTTTAAATTGTTTCCCTTTTAAACACAGATGTTTGCAGGCTATTACATAAACGTCGCTAGAGCCACCAACGTAAATGCAGTATATAGATGTAAAACCTAGACTTATATTTCATAAACAAAATGTATATTTTTCACCAAGGAACTCAATTAGATTTTTTTCGAATCCCTCACATGACCAGCCAGTTGTTATTTGGACGTGCTGACTGTCCCTTTTTAAGATGTGTTTTGTTCTTTTTCTCCGGTCTGATCCTGATTCCTGTCCAATCGATATTGATAGGTTGGCTAGAACTGACTGCAGCAGGCTGACGGATAGTAAATGCTTCCAAAATAATTAAAGCCTTTTTCAAATATTTGTTGTTTTCGGAATGTTAACATGATCATTGAGGGGTCATGGACCCATTGACATTTGACCTAATCTCTGTTTCTTAGTTTATGAAGTTATTGATTGTATAGAATCTAATTTGATAGTAATTTGCTCTGACATGAGTGTTGAGAAGTGAAACAACTAAGCCTATATAATGAGCAGAAATACAGGTATGTTGGTCCTTTAGACACTCACGCTGGTTAACTGGTTTGTCTAGTGTAGGTTATTAACAATGGTTGATAAATCACATTCCAGTTTCAAACAGGAACCACAGACTGGTGCTCCCTCATTGCGTCATCGTTTGCGTCATGACATAACCGTTTGCGTGCCTGCTTCATAAAGCCAAACCGCGCGGAAAGCCCTCACATCTCACACCGACAACAACAACAATGGCCGATTGTGCTACAGCTTCCTCTGTACCTCTTCGGAAGACCAGATTCCCAGTAGGTAGCTGGTCTCTTCAGTGGACCACTGCTGCTTGTTAAGTTTCTCCATCGTTGTGTACAAACTGGATACAACGCCGGCTTCTTGTTGTTGTTCAGGAGTTGATCCCGCCCCTGCCCCCGCCTAGACGTAAGCGTGACGTATGTGGTGCTTTTGCTCTGGCCGGACAATTTTGTGGTGCTTGAAACGAACCGGATTCCGGAACTAAGAGGCTGCTCCGCTGCGGTGTGAACAGGAAAACCCGGTGCTTTTCAAGCTCCAGCTCCGAACCGGCCCTGAAACACCGTTAGTGTGAATGAGGTATGGGGGGGTACTTTGGGATGTTAGCCTTTGAAGACTATTTGCATGCACACAAACCTGTATAACTACAGGAAAGAGAAACCCCAATAACCATAAGGCCCCTTTGAAAAAAGACAATGTGGCCGGTTGGCCTTATTTCACTGTACACACCTCCCTAATTTAATAGGAGAAATTCATAAAAAAAGATTGCAAACCATGATCTTTGGAAATGTAAAAAAAGTGTTATCAAGTTAAATCCAGTACACACCTCAAACTGATAGATGTCTATGCCTGCTGCCTACAAACTGCAGTTTTTATAAAATGGATTGGGTTACCCAATGTTGTAATCCCATTGGATTGAATAAATGTATGTAACCGTCCACTAATTCCAGATAAATCTGTTTTGCAGTTAGGAAAAAGAGGGATTTAAAAATGCTCCAAAAATATATTTTTGGCACATTTGACATTTAACTAATGACTGTTAAAACAGGGACAGAACAGGAACATATCTGGCTTTAAACATGTAGTTAACTCCAACTAAAACATTACATAAGGATTTCAAACCAACACAATTTATCTTTTAAAACCATGGCGGACCTTTTTAGATCATGACACAATTGTGTACTTTAGATAGTCCTTTCAGTCAACTGGTACTTCAGCAGATCATCAGTCAGTGGCTCTTTCCACTATCTAATCCTCATACTTGGGTCCTGCCTCCATTTTTTGTTCTGAATCTAGATTATCTGAGTATTAGATTACGAATTATCTCCAAACTGGATGGGTGGTTGTAGACTTAACCCTGGAAAACCCTTTTATCCCTCCTCTAGCTATAGCTCAAATCTATTTGGGGACAAATATGTTAGTGAAAACATAGTTAGCCTGCTGTTATAGCTTATGTTGTATTTGTGATTACATGTCAAGTTTTATAAAGATTTTTATCTCATTTATATCCAAACTGTGTTTTCAACTTCACTTTTTACTTCACTTCTATCTCTGCGGGTTTTGTAAACATTGATTATTGTCTTGTTCCTCGCTCTTTGACCCAACTATATGGATTCAAATAAGGAATGTATTTATTTGTATCAACACTTTCATGGACAACATAATTGGGTCGTAGGAAGGTATCAATACATTTATTTGTGGTGATACTTTATAGATTGACTTCTAATAAATGGTGACATGCAAATATTTGTTTATTGTAAGTACTCTGATAAATTGCATATAAAGTACTATTTGTAAGTATTTGACAATGAGATTTAATTTTTTTTTATATTTTTATAAATCAAAGCTTTATATCTCCTTATTTACAGTATTGTCATATATCGCTCTATCTATACAGAGGGTGGCTGGTGGACTGTTTTCTAGGTAGGGCTGTGCCACATGCAATCAATTTCAGAAAACATCCCAGTATGACTTAATGCAAAATAAACGGGAGTTTTTCGTGTTAATTTACCAGTCTTAAATTGTAATGGCTCCATAAACAATTTAAGCATTTGAGACTGAGGACTATTGAAGAAGATTGAAGATTCAACTTATTGTCATTACTTACTAGTATGGTACCATGTAACGAAACGGTTTCTCTGCATTTGACCCATCCTAGTGTTAGGAGCAGTGGGCTGCCATTATGAACGGCGCCCGGGGATTATGTACAACAACTTAAAAACAATGGCACTAGCAATACTGTGGTGAGAAAACGTGGATGTTTTTTTGACAGGAATGTTGTTGTTCTTCTCTCCTTCTCGGTGGCAAACCTCTCAATGACCTTCTTATTACTGTCAGGAATGTCCCTGACAAGTTTCTTCTCCATGGAGAGCATAGCCAGAGCATAGCCAGAGCATAGCCAGAGCATAGCCAGAGCATAGCCAGAGCATAGCCAGAGCATAGCCAGAGCATTGCCAGAGCATTGAGGCGATCCTGTGACATGGTGTTTCTGAGGAAGGTCTTGATCCTCTTCAAAGTAGAGAAGCACCTCTCAGATTCAGCTGTTGTCAGGGGTGTGGTGATGACGATCCTGAGAAGACTGACAGTCTCTGTGAAAGTGCTCTGAAGGTTGTTCTCCATGAAAAACTGGTACAGCCTTGAACTCGCTGTTATCATAGATGAGGGACAGTTCCCTTTTGAGCTTGGCCTTGTTCAACATGGGGTACGCCTGCACTGTCGTTTCAAGTGCTGCATCAGGGAACTTCACACTGTGTTGTTGGAACAACTCTCCATGCTGATGAGGTGCTGGGTGAAGGAGAACCGCTCCTTGGCGTGCATCAGGATGGTATCACATACCTGTAAAAGATATATCATTATCTCAAATTGAAATAAAACCGTGAAAGTAATGCTGAACACATATTTCCAAGTCAAGTATATGACTACTAAGGTTTTAACACCATTACTCCTAATTGTACTTCACAGCATGTTTCCTTCTCCTGATCTTTAACGCTCGAGTGCTGTCCACAACAAAACAAGGTTTACAGTGGAATTTCAATAAATAAACCACATCTTCTCTGTTACATGTGAGGATGCCTTATCCTTTTTGTGACTGCTCTGACATAAACCTGGAATCTACAAAAATAGTAAACAAAAATATGAATGCCAATATATAAATTGCAGACTGCCTGCTGCATCATTCGACCATTGTGGCAATATGCCATCATGTGCGCAGTTTAGGTTTTATTTTGGCTACATACTACAATCACTATATATATATATATATATATATATATATATATAGGGCAAACACTGACATATCACAACTTACATCTGTAGCCAGCCTCTGTTGTTCTCCTGCTCCCAGCGTCCTCCGTCTCTTAATGGGCTCCTGCGGCCGGTCAGATGCACTGTCCACACTAGAGAGGAAATGGAGGCCCTGATCCAAAACATAAAGTGTAGGTTGCTAACTTGCCATGAAACTCCTTAATGTGCAATTATATTCATTGTGTGCAATATAGTCATTGTTGTTTACAGTATATATTATGTATATCATTAATTATAAACTATTTATTTTTTACTTTTGTCTGTTTAAAAACAAAACATATTATATAACATTCATGAGCCAGATGCAATGTAATTTCGTTCTGCAGTGCACTTTTCCTGTGTGTAGTATGAATAACAACTAGGCCTAAATTAACCTAGAATCAATAACAACTAGGCCTCCTCTAGAAATTGACCTGGTGGACACCTGAATAAGCCTGTTATTACAAACTTTGTTTATTAACTACTTTATCTGCATTATTATCCAAATCTGAGTGTCTTCTCTTTCCTTTTTAAATACTAAAACAAATATAATTGTGATGTGATACATGATGTTCATTCACTTTGATGACATGGCACATTTAGACAGTTGGAAGTGAGGAACTGATCTTTTCTAAACGTTTTCTCAGCCAAAATATAGTTATTTACCTGAGCGTCGACGTAGCGTAGTAGAAGCACCAGCTGGCAGTAGATGGAGACGTCCGTTGTCTCGTCGGCTTGAATGGCGATACAATCAGCGCTGTTTACCTCCTCCATGTAATCCCTCCGCACTGACAACATGCAGTCCAACAGCTCGTTTTGTACCGTCATTGAAGTGCCTTTAAAAATGGTGCCGGTCTTTAGGTGCTCCTCCAGCACAGTGTCCAGGGAGGAAACAAAATCCACCAATCCCCTGAAAATTCCAGGGTTGACTGAAGAGTCAGTCTCGTCATGCCAACTCAAACGCCCCAAAAAAAACTTCACACAATTGATTATTTTATATATAATATGCCTGTTTTTGTCCACCTCCTCATTGTGTTTCCTGACCGCAATCCTGTGGCCCTCGTCCAGCTGCGTAGCAATGTTCACATAGCATTGTCCATGTGGGCGCTGGTGTTCTCATGCTTCCTCACTTTCTCAGACAGCCAGGTGCTTCATATCCCTCACTCCAGTTGTTGTCCATGCTGCATCTGTCCCTGTTGTTTTTAAAAACCAAGCGATGAAAGCAAAATAAGGCATTAGCATGACTGCATCCAGCTAGCCAGCTAGCCTTTCTCTCTATCCTGCTGTTTAATGACAATATCAGGTTGATCTGGGCCCAGCTCTTTCACCTGAAGTTTGTCCGCCAAACTTCTTCTCTCAAACGACTCTTGGATGAGAGATTTCACAGAGTTAGGGTTGAGTCTTGGGGTAGTGCTCACGCTCACCGTTGTCTTTGTTGTTAAAATGACACCCGCAGAGACTGGTTCTGGTTATATCAGTTACTTGGGGTGATACAAGAATCACCCCTCCGGAAGAAGTTTTGAGGACGCTGATTGGCTACATTTTATGACACTCGTTAATATCTTGAATCAACAATTGGCTAACATGCTACAGAGACCCACCTCCGTGGGGCGATTTCTCCATCGCCCTAGCACAGTACTTCAGTCATACGTATACAGTGTATAGGAAAAGCAGTTACAAAAAATAGAAAAGCATTTCCTTGTGTGTGGTTTAGCGAGGGCGGTGCCCTATCACCCCCTATGGGCCAGCCGCCATTGGCTCTATATAGAATCGGAACTCCAGCTCATAACATATTGTCATATGCTAATTGCTAACTTGCTAATAGCTCTATAATATAACTGATTACCTGGAGCTAACAATGAAACGTTACTTTAACTTCCACCCAGATTTGTTGAACAAAATCACACAAGTCATATATTTTCTAGATATGTGTACAAAAGTGAAATGCAGGTATTGTTGGACTGGAGATGTTTTGATACTACTTTGACTTTGAGTTATGACACAGGTCATCTGCATTGAAAGGTCAGCATAATTTACAGCAATAGTGCAAACACAGTCAAACCAAATCATCCTCCAGACTCAGGTGTAAGAAATGTATTTCTAATGTGAGGTAGTGTGAGTCAAAAACATCAGAACTGTTCTGAATCAATAACACATTCTCCCATTTAACGTGAATGATGGGAATAAGGAACCTGTCTAAGTTGTCTGATTCCTTAATAGCGCATCCAACTTGTCCCATGTGCAGTATTTTATATTCATGTGGTATCTTTTACCAGTTTATATGGGACCAGATCCACCCTGTAGATTTAAAGAAACACTTAAAAAATGCTTTTGATAATTAAGGATTTATAATGGTTTATTCTGACTGCGGTTTAAAAAAAAAAAAAAAGGTTTGCAGCTGCACCCAAAGATTTCTCAGGAGATCATAAGTAAATCAACTTTAAAGAGGAATTGATAATGGAGTCAGTATTGTTAAATGTTATCAATTTCCATTCCTATTCATGTTTGCCTTACAGTTCCTGCATATTTCCAGTTAATGATACTATTATGATAACTGCACCTACAATATAACACATGTTTAGCTAGTGGTTTAGGGTGTTATGAATGTGTTGACTGATGTGTCATTTCCTTTTTATTTATTGTAGGCAGGGTCCTGTCTGTGTAGTGTGTGTTTTTGTAATTACTACAAGTGAGCATTTCAATGAGTCAAATTTAAAAGAAAATGTATGTAGTAATGCATGTGATAAGACGATTATGATAAATTGATAATATTATTTACATGACTTTACTTATTAAAGATTAGTATATTTCTAGTAGACCTGTGCCTTTCTTAAACTCAAAGTATCTACAGTGAAAAATGTTTTTGATGTGGAAATCCATGGTATGGATTAGATGTATAATTAGTTATCATTTGCAATGTGCTCATGCTGTAATCTGCTTTCTGGACCTTGTTGCATGTTTTATTTTTTAAACTTCAGCAGGAATTCAGTTGTGAGCTTTTGTTTTTATAAGGGCACATACAAAAGCATAAAGAGATAAAGTTACCGTCTTAAGTCTTCCGTAATTCGACCCGGAAGATTTGTTTTATGATCATCTTCATTCCAGAAGACTATTGATGTTAGATAAAGATTATTTCCTCCCTCCCCGTCTTCCTTCTTCCTCTTAGTTCTATTGATTTGGTTCCAAAAGCTGACAATAGTTTAAATATTTGAAAACATGAAACTAGTGCCCCTCCTCCACTGACTGCTTGCTGTAGCTTCACATTGAAGGACTGATATGGAAAAGGTCCTTCTCATCTAGCTTTGGTGAAATAACTTGTATTTCTGCACTGTTCCTGCAAAAGTAAACAATAAAGTTGTGCATTCATATGAAATAACGCCAGTTACTTTGGGCCAACAGAAGGATGTGTGAGTCTGAATGACAGTTTCCCAGCCAGTTGTGATAAAGTGAGAACTTTTGGCAGACAATGAATTTCCACTCTTGGATGAGAGATTTCACAGAGTTACGGTACGTCCACACAGCAGCTTTTCAAAAATCTTGAAAATCTTGGAGCTGGGCGTGTCTGACAGCTTGGGGATTTTTTGCGAGCAATGCGACCAACAACCAATCACATGAATCTCCCGCCCCCGACATACAAAGAAAAAAAACTCGGGGATTCTATGCGAGCAATATATATATATATATATATATATATATATATATATATATATATAAACTCCCCAAACAGGCGAAAACCTACCAGTTCCACCCACTGTCTCTGCCACCTCCCTCCATGCATGGTTCCTCCGGTTTGTATCCCGTTAATAGTTCTGGTCTTAAAGAACCGGGTGATTTGCTACCGTAATTTCTCGTTTGGAATATGAGGAAATGAACTGCGTCTGGTTCTCCCTGCTTACACGCGGTTTGATTGGCTAGCACTTCTACTGTCAGATTTGCATAAACGTGTTTGATTGGCTGGCGCTTCCAGCTCAGCTTCAAAAGTTGAACATTGCTCAACTTTGGAATCCTGGAAATCCTGGACATCCTGGAAATCTTCGCTTCGCTCCCCCACAATGCAGTTCGGCGAAAAGCGAGGCAAAGTGACGTCATCCCCATTCAAAGTCAATGGGCAGAGAAGCGTTGGAAGCGGTGGAAGTTTCTTCTGAAGCTGCTGTGTGGACGTACCGTTAGGGTTGAGTCTTGGGGTAGTGCTCACGCTCACCATTGTCTTTGTTGTTAAAATGGCGCCCGCAGAGACTGTTCCTGGTTATATCAGTTACTTGGGGTGATACAAGAATCGCCCCTCCGGAAGAAGTTTGAGGTAGCTGATTATGACACTCGTTAATATCTTAAATCAACAATTGGCTAACAGAGACCCACCTCCGTGGGGTGATTTCTCCATCGCCCCAGCAAAGTACTTCAGTCATACGTATACAGTGTATAGGAAAAGCAATTTAAATAAAGTTTAAAAAAATAGAAAAAGCATTTCCTTGTGTGTGGTTTAGGGAGGGCGGCGCCCTATGGGCCAGCAGCCATTGGCTCTATATAGAATTGGAACTCCAACTCATAACGTATTGTCATATGCTAATTGCTAACTTGCTAATAGCCCTATAATATAACTGATTACCTGGAGCTAACAATTAAACGTTACTTTAACTTCCCCCCAGATGTGTTGAGCAAAATCACACAAGTTATATATTTTCTAGATCTGTGTACAAAAGTGAAATGCAGGTATTGTTGGACTGGAGATGTTTTGATACTACTTTGACTTTGAGTTATGACACAGGCCCATCTGCATTGAAGAGATAAAGTTACCGTCTTAAATCTTCCGTAATTCGACCCAGAAGATTTGTTATATGATCATCTTGGGGAATTTCCAGAAGACTATGTTAGATAAAGATTATTTCCTCCCTCCCAGTCTTCCTTCTTCCTTTTAGTTCTATTGATTTGGTTCCAAAAGCTGAAAATAGTTTAAATATTTGAAAACATGAAACTAGTGCCCCTCCTCCACTGACTGCTTGCTGTAGCTTCACATTGAAGGACTGATATGGAAAAGGTCCTTCTCATCTAGCTTTGGTGAAATAACTTGTATTTCTGCACTGTTCCTGCAAAAGTAAACAATAAAGTTGTGCATTCATATGAAATAACGCCAGTTACTTTGGGCCAACAGAAGGATGTGTGAGTCTGAATGACAGTTTCCCAGCCAGTTGTGATAAAATGAGAACTTTTGGCAGACACTGAATTTCCACTCATCGCTTCAAATATGAAAATGACTCCTCTGTCTGTGATATGGCAGAGATCCATAAAGCACCAGCTAGCTTTGACTGCTCCACTGTCAACAACGGCACCGAGGTAAAGCCTAGAAATCCTGTATTTAAAAAAACACCGTTGCACAAAAAGGTTTCAAACAGTGAATCAAGCTAAACTAGTGTGGGATCCTCGGTGCAAGCCGAAGGGACTATTCAGTGGACATTTTAAATTTCCGCAGCATCTGCAATAAACATGAACAGCTAGAAGATCTCCTCCTTGAGTCCAATATTGACTGTTTGGGAATATCGGAGTCTTGGCTAAAACAGTCGTCACCATCCACTCTTGTATCTATGTCAGGATATAATGTGTTTAGGAAGGACAGACTGAAGGGAAAAGGAGGGTGTGTGTTGCTTTATGTGAGAAATAACTTTACCTGTAGGGAGATTGCACTCCCAGCTAATATTGAATTTGATTGTGTTGGTGTGGAAATCAAACTATCTGAGGAAATGTCCCTCACCACGATTTGCCTGTATCGACAACCCACCGCTAAGGTGGATTTCTATGACCAGGTAAAACTCCTGCTGAATTCCTGTGACTCCAACAAAGAGCTAACTATTGTAGGAGACTTTAATATCAACTGGAATGACAAACAAAATAGAGCTTAAAATGGATCATGGATAAACACAACTTAATACAACTAATGGATCAACCGACTAGAATAACCAAAACCTCTAAGACTATTATAGATTTATTATTTACAAACAAAGCTGACAGAATAGTTAAAACCTACAACTTTCTGACTGGTCTTTCTGACCATAATCTTATTATTTTTGCCAGGAAACTCACAAAAAAAAGGTTCATGGCCACACCTAAAACCCCTGCCTTGGGTTCTCGCTTCATCCCCAAAAACCTGCAACAACGTTTTATGGTGGCAGTGAAAATGATTGATTGGGAAGACACTCTGTCCTCTGAAGACATTGGTGACAACGGTAATCTTTGTATATCTAAAATTAATGATACAATGTCTTCCTTCTCAAGGAAAGGGTGCCTTAGGGACAGGAAGGTACATCATCTTCCCTGGCTGAATCTACAGTGCAGGAGTCTAATGAAATCTAGAGACCAACTATTAAAGCAGAGCTTGAAATCCGGACTATCCACTGATAGACAGAAAT
Organism: Pseudochaenichthys georgianus; assembly: GCF_902827115.2. Classification (NCBI taxonomy): domain Eukaryota; kingdom Metazoa; phylum Chordata; class Actinopteri; order Perciformes; family Channichthyidae; genus Pseudochaenichthys; species Pseudochaenichthys georgianus. Next base: position 14,441,776 of record NC_047505.1, read on the forward strand.
TCTCTCATGCTCGTAACAAGGTAACACAAACAATAAGACAGGCCAAAGCAAAGTTTTTCATCAACATAATTGAAGGTGCGAAAGGTAACAGTAAAAACGTTTGGCAAATCCTAAATAAACTATTAGGTAAACCGAACAGGAAAATAATGTTTTAGAATTAAAAATCAATGATGCCCTGATAAAAGACCCTGCAGTGTTGGCCAGCTCTCTAAATTAGTATTTTTTAAATAGTGCTCTGGACATTACAAAGCTCTTCCCGCCATCTGAGGTCTCACCTAGCCCGACTGTGGATACACACCCCGTTTTTGACCTGGAGGAAATCACAGAGGTGGAGGTAAAAAATATAATCTTAGGGTTAAGAGGTTCTAAGGCTAGGGATGCAGATGATTTCGACACCAACTTTATAAAAACACATATTGATGGTCTAATAAAACCAATTAGTATGCTAGTAAATCAATCTATCAGCACGAGGGAAGTTCCGTCATCCTGGAAAGTGGCCACGGTGACACCAATTTTTAAATCTGGGGATAAGGCAATGATGTCCAATTACAGACCAATCAGGGTCTCTAATGGCGCATTTCCACTGCAGCGGGGTAGCCCCGTTTAAGCGCCCCTAAGCTCAGGCCTCGGGCTGCCTCGCTGGCCGTCCGAGGCCGTGGCGCATTTCCATTACAGTTTAGGACCTGGGGTAGCAACGCAGTGTAGGCGGGGCGATCGGCTTTTTGGGCGGAGCGACTCTGGGTAAAACTGCAGTGGCGTCTTCTTCAATGCGACACAACTCACAAAACACACACAATGCTGTGGTTTTATTAAATGTGCCAACTGCTAGGACTGTCTTAGGGAAGACAGCATTTAGATGCGCAGCTCCTCTGTCTTGGAATAGTCTGCAAATTAAATGGAAACTGAACAATCTGGTGCCACTAAATGTTTTTAAAGCTCGGTTGGATGCTACTCAATCGGAAGCTATTGGTACCCGTTTATGTGGATAATTATGTAAATGATGCTGGATGATGTCCTTTTGTTGTTCTGTTTATGCTTTCATGTGGAACTACTTGAGCAGGTCTCCCTTGGAAAAGAGATTTTATCTGTATAAATAAAGGTTTGAAATGAAATGACAACAATGGAGGATGTGGAAGCGATCGTTTACTTGTTTCTTAGTGTGTGGCTTGTTATCACAGCAAGCAGGAAAGTGATGTTTCAAAGTAGGCTGCGTTAGGGGTGGGCGATATTGAAAAATATGTTATCACGATATTTTCAAGCAGTATCACGATAGATGATATACATCACGATATTTTTTCATGTCGGTTATTATGGTTATTTTTCAAGTTACTTACCTTGTAGGTGCTTGTACTGTTAACAGAAACTAAAACAAAAAGGAGTAACAGACCAAAATAGCATTTCAAGCTGGTTTTATTTCAGAAATGAATCCCTGAATGAACAAGTGAGCAGTGAACATCAATAAACATGAAAAGGAGGGTAAAACATAACTAAGTAAAACATCAATGAGGAAAAGTCAGTGCCAAACAATTAAAATGTAAACTTTAGAGTAGACTTGAAGTCTAATAGACTTTAGCATAACTGAAGGGAAAAACATAAAACTCCACCGCGTCAGTTATGTCTTTCCACCGTTTGCTAGTCTTTTCATAAGGAGCCCCTTTATGAAATGCCTGCCCTATGGTAGTTTGTTTTGGTGCAGTCGCTGCGGTAGATTGTGCATTCACACGCGGGGGACCTTGCACTATTACAGTCTCTGCATGCTGTTTCTGGTGCTTGCGTTTGAGGTGGTCTCGTAAGCCCGACGTGTTGCCATCTGTCCCTTTGAAATTTACTTTTTTGCACATTTTGCAAATTACATTTGTTTGCTCCGTGTCTATTGTGTTATATCCAAAATATTTCCATACCACAGACGTAGAGTTCTTTTTGGGGACTAAATCTAATTCTTCTACATCAGAATCTGACTCTCCGTCCATTATTGCTGTGTGTGCAGACTGCCAACAGTGTATTTTCCCTCGCTGCAAAGAAAGGGGGCGGGGACTTTGGGAGCGTGTCAAACAACTCGGACTGAACGAAAGCAGAGGTGCGCTGACATTGTGAAATCGATGGGGCTTGATATATGGTGAAATTAAAATCAGTAGGGGAGGCTGGGGGAGCGGGAGGGGAAGAGGCTCTCCGTCCGCTGTCATAGCCCCCTGCGCCGCGCACGGAGAGCCTCTTCCCCTTTTTCTTTTTCAATTTTTTTTTTTTTTTTTCTTACTTATCACGATAGGACGATATCTCTGAAAAAGCATATCGTGGAGACCTAATATCGTCATATCGCCCACCCCTAGGCTGCGTATAGCAAGACGAGATGCAGAAGAAGCTGACGAGAGAGTTTTGTATTGTATTCATTGTATTGAACATAAATACATCTTTTTTTTTCATATACATGTGTTTGTCAAATATTTTAAACAAATGTTATCTGAATTGAATATTTAGTAAATATTTGAATTTAAAGCACCAGTAAGTACTGCCCCATCATAAGAACATTTGAGGAAATATCAGATCATGAAAAGAAAATCTAATAAATTAAGCGAATATCAAAGCTAACTATAAACATAAATACTAAAGTGTAAAACACAGCAAAACTATATTCATAAATGCAAGTTTAAAATAGTGTGGACAATTGTAAACATGGATGGAGGCTAAAGTATCCACAACATAACATATTAAAAAATATAACCTCAATCTTTCTTCTAGACATGTTAAAAGCCCATAGAGACTTGGCTTGGCAAATGGAAGGTCACCAGTTCAAGTCCCGGAAAGACCAAGTGCTACCGAGGTGTCCCTGAGCAAGGCACCGTGCGCCGTACATAATGGCAGCCGACTGCTCCTAACACTAGGATGGGTCAAATGCAGAGAAACCGTTTCTGTTTCTTCTTCTGTTTCTTCTTCTTCTGTTTCTTCTTCTGTTTCTTCTTCTGTTTCTTCTTCTGTTTCTTCTTCTTCTTCTTCTTCTTCTTCTTCTTCTTCTTCTTCTTCTTCTTCTTCTTCTTCTTCTTTCTTCTTCTTCTTCTTCTTTCTTCTTCTTCTTCTTCTCCTCTTCTTCTTCTTCTTCTTTCTTCTTCTTCTTTTCTTTTCTTCTTCTTCTTCTTCTTTTCTTCTCTCTTCTTCTTCTTCTCTTGCAAATATATAAGGAATGTGTGTTTGAGTCTAGTAGAACGAGGGTATCACAATTGAGCAATTTCTACATGTATTCTTAATACTATTACAAAATAAACATGTAATAATGTTGTTAGAGGAGGACCTCAAGCTAGCAAACTCAATTTCTGCTTTTAAATATAATATGTACAATAACTATTAAGGTTATTTTAAGTATCACGGAGGAGACGTGCCACGTCGGCTGCCACGTCCCCCTAGCACCTCGCCGCGAGAGTGCGCAGAAAGGCTAGGTTGAAGGTCTCTGCTTGAGCGGCCTCCTCCCTTCTCTAGGCCGCATCCAACTCCCATCTCCGCTCAGCAGACACTTTGGCCCAGTCCAAGTGCCGTTCCTGCTGGGCCATGTGCTGTTCATGGTGCCGTTCCTGCTGGGCCCGATCCTCTCCTCCTCGTTTCCTCTTGCCTGGGTGACAATAAGATAATAATTAGCAATAAGGAAAAAACACAGGACAGGTACAGGTCACACAAGGATATAAGAATAACATGTATAAACAGAACAACAGTAAGGTGAACTAAAGAAAGTTCTGGCCCTAGATGTTTACAATGATTGTGAAAGTGAATTACATTATGTCCAGCCTATTGATAATGAATATAAATATATGATAGGATGTCACACACAACTGTACTAGCTGCTTACTAGCTAAGACTTTACTTGTAATAGAGCATTTCCACACAGTGGACGGAACACTGCCATCAACTGTTGTTTGGGAATGTTCCTCCTCACGAGTCCCAATGTAATCATCTAGAACAGCAAAATGACTTGTTAATTCCACAAACTACTGCATAGGGGTGGGCGATATTGAAAAATATGTTATCACGATATTTTCAAGCAGTATCACGATAGATGATATATATCACGATATTTTTTCATGTCGGTTATTTTCTCTCATAAATGTCCGATGAGCCACAACTTTTCTTTCAAAACAAAGCTGCCAACTGGGGTGGCAGCTGGGGTGGCAAGGTGTTTTTAAAGCATTATTTGTTTTAAATGTTCATCAATATGCATTGTCCCTCTTCAAATAAACGATTAAATTAAATTATTTGTTCTTTAGCTGTAGGTGATGTCCAGATCTTAGACACAGACGCATCTCCCTCCCATCATGGACTCCAAGAAGCCGGGGATGCTTCGGCATCTCCGCCAGAAGATGATGCCGCACCTCCGCCGAGCGAAGCCGAACCAAAGCAAGCATGTCCTTCAACTGGATAACACCCTGGACCACCGGATGAGCGCCTCCGTACCCGACATGAGGAACATGAGGCAGGAGTACGCTCACCTCTCCTCCGTCCCACAGCTCCAGCAGTACAACTCTCCCAGCTTCAGCAACCCCTCCACTCCACTCGTCCAGTCAGGCAGAGGCCAAGGAGAAGGTGGGGGTGGCCTGCTGATTGGAGTGTACGACGGTGAAGCTGGGAGGAGTGTCCCTGCAGACTGCACCGACTGGGCCTCCTCTCATGAGTCATTCAACAGCCTGTGTGGGGAGGAGAATAGCTCTTCAGAGGCTAAACACATAGCACCTGGGGTCATGGAGCCTGAGGAGCTGGGCCTGCCCGAGATGATGACCGTGTACAGCCCGGAGCCTGCGCCACTGGAGGTGTCCCAGGACAGCTCACAGGTACACACACACACACACGCACGCGCGCGCTCATTTAGCATTCAGCAAGTTATTTGTTTACAAAAGATTGCTCTTACTTTGGATGTCTTTTTAATATTCAAGGCTTCTGTTGAAACATTTCCAGTTAGCTTGACAGAAAAAAAGTTTGATGTTGGTTTATTTTTTTGTTTAATAGAAACAGATAGCATGGCAGTAGTAAAGATAGTATGGTATTACTTTGGTTCCTTTTTTCATATTTATGGCTTTTGTAGAATCATTAGCAGTTAGCATGACAGCAGTAAACATCATATATATATATTAATTTGATATTAAAGGCTTTTGCTGAATAATTAGTAGTTTGGGTGAGAGTAGTAGAGCTTGTGTATTGTGGTTTTTTTGTTTCCTTGTGCCTCAAAGATACAAAGATAGCACATTTATCATGAATTGGCTGGTGGAGTTTACTTTGGCTGGTGAGAGGTGTCAGGTGTATTTGCACAGGACTATGAATCCTGGTGAGCTGGATAAAGTTGACATTTGACCTGTGTCTATATGTATTTGTCTGCAGCAGCACTGTGCAAACTCTGGCAGTATTTGTTTTATCTGCTCATATTACATTATGTACTTACACCTGATCATGAATTGTATGCTGTGCTCTTAAAGGAAGAAAACACAATGCCTCATTGGGAATTTGAGGAGCTTCTTTATAAGGAGGAGGGTTGTTCCAGATGTGCTGATGTACAACTATTCATTTATAAACAATGTTATCTTGTTAGTTGTCAGTATCAACATGTATCATAACAAAAAGTTTCTGTTCCTAAAGATGGTCAATCGTCCAAGGCTCCCGCATTGTCCTGAAACACTCCAAAAGTTGCACAGTTCACACAAAGTTTGGAAAATGTTTTAGTTGAAATATACTCCTTAAAGGGCCCATGTCATGCTTTTCCGGTTATTACCCGTCCCCTTGTGTGTTATGAAGGTCTTTCTGCATGTAAACGGTCTGCAGAGTCACAAACCCTCAAAGTACACCCTGTAGCGAGTAAAACTCTAACACAGAAAAGACCATGCTGCCCCAGAACGCCCCGTTGGAGATTTTTCTTTTTCCATTGTTTGTTTCCTGGATTCTGTGACGTGTGAACACCCAGATCAACAACAAATGACCGGATTGGCCCAAATGGACCAATCCGCGGAGCACCTCACACACCAGGATCTCTTGGCTAACTAACAGGGAGTCCCCATTGACTTGCATCGAGCTCCCTGAACGCTGGTAATAGACGAGTTGGGATCGCAGAGAAATGCTCTCCGCAGACCCATGCTCTCAGCGTTATAAACAGGGGTGCACATAACTTTTTTAGTGAGTTACTCAGATGAGTACCAGGAGACAGCGTTTGGTACTCACCCCACACGAGTATGCGTGGGCCTCCTCAGCGTCTCCTTCACTGTCCTCTATTTACACTTCTTGCATGCTAGATGATGAAGATGCACCTCCCTGTCTCTTTTTAAGCCTCCGATTTGCTTTCTCCAAAACTTGTTGCCAAAACTGTGAATTCCTTGCATTTCCTGAGGTCAAATACTAAGACATTATCACATGACTTGAAGTCATATATCTGATTTCAGATGTGGGAAGTTACTAAGTACACTTCTTCAAGTACTCTACTTAAGTACAATTTTGAGATATGTGTACTTTACTTTGATCTAATTTGTAAAATTAGCTGCACCTTTACCAGCTTTGAGAACACTTTAATTATCAATCATTATAAAACATATCATATATATTATTCTGAAATGGACCAATCTGCACAATGGCTACTTTTACTTTTGGTACTTTAACTATATTTTGATGATAATACTTTTCTAATTTTACTTGAGTAACATTTTGAATGCAGGACTTTTACTGTATCTCAATCTCAATCTTTATTTATTTATATAGCACATTTAAAACAACCTTCGGCTGACCAAAGTGCTGTACAGGGCAGGCAGTAACTACAATAGTGAATAACCCAATGGGAGTACGATAATAAAAACAATAATTAAAAACATAATAAAAAGCACAATAACTAGAAACATATAAAAAATAAATAAATAAAAAACACATACTAATATAAAAATGTAATGCTCAACTAGTATTAAAAGCCAGTGCAAAGAGGTGAGTTTTTAGCTGGGATTTAAAAAGTTCAATAGACTCAACAGTCCGGATATGTGCTGGGAGGCTGTTCCACAGTCTGGGAGCTGCAACACTGAAGGCCCTGTCACCTCTGGTTTTTTTCCTGCTCCGAGGAACCACCAACATATTCTGCTGAGCCGAGCGCAATGCTCTAGCAGGAGCATGGCGGTGCAACAACTCAGACAGGTAATGTGGTGCCAGTCCATGCAATGATTTAAAAACAACAAGTAAGTACTTGAACTGGATCCTGTAACTGACAGGAAGCCAATGAAGGTCTGCCAGAACGGGTGTGATGTGGTCATAACGTCTCTTCCCAGTAAGAAGGCGTGCAGCCGCATTTTGGACTGTAACAGAGTAACACTCTGGTACTTCTACTTTTACTCAAGTACAATATCTGAGTACTTCTTCCACCTCTGTCTGATTTCAAACTCTTCCATTAACACCCTGAGGAAGTTTGCAAAGTGTTTTACTCCACTTTGTTTTAAATAAAACTGCAGCAGCTTGACCACAGAGCGTGAACGTTGTGATCAGCTGATTTTTTCGCAGTTCTCCAGTGTATGTGCAGAGCACAGAGTGTGCTCAGGGGCATAGGCGGCACGTGAGGCTCAGGTTTGGGAAGGCTAAATCAATTTTTTTTACCTGACGCTGCCCGCCTCCGGCGTCTATAGAAAAGAGATCAACTCAGTGAAAGCACCGCCTGCTGAAAAATCAGAGCTCAGTATGCGGAGTTTAAATCTATCAAGTCATATTACAGGAGAAAGGAAATACAGTTTAAATTGCTGTTTGCAGAGAAGACGGCGACGTGTCACACTTATCATTCATATCACATTCAATCAGATCATCGATCATATAATATCATAGCCTATATTATCTCCTTATCCGAGTCAGCTGAGCCGTATCTGGCCGTCCAACACTCAGTGTCACATAACTGTATGCAGAAGTGTTATTTTAAGCAACACATTAGGTTGACGAAACACTCAACTCAAATGTAATTTAAAGTCAGATCCACTCGTGTCTTAGATGGGGCAGTGATATCATAAAACTGTTACGCTTTCAAACACTCGGTAGTTTATTTATTTTTTAACCAGTTGTTCTGTATTCACCTTGCAGGTGGCTTGTATCCTGGATTATTATGTTTAAGTCATGGATGACTAATATTAGACAAATATGAACTTTAAAGTTCATATTTGTCTAATATTAGTTTACTTTTCATTAATGAAGTATGACGCTGCGCTGTCAGTACACTTGTCCCTGTTTGTGATTGGTCAAATGTTGCTAACCCCACCCCTTTCACGTGAACGCGCTCTCAGCTGGTGAGAGAAGCCCTGGCTTGATTTACCGAGTTGATATTAACCAGCGTCGAGATCTCGTTTGTTAGGGTTAGTTTAGATAACTCAAACATATCCAGGGTTTGAACTGGCTTCGTAGTACAGGGCACAGGTGGCTGCATAGCAGCGCTAATGTCAAAGACACAAACATTATACATTATATTTTTATTTTACCAGGATGCAGTGACACAAATATTTGGGAAGGCTTAGCCTTCCCTAGCCTACAGCACCCGCCACCCCTGCATAGGGGAGTCTCCCACAGGAGCTCCAACAAGCTCCAACAAGCCGTGTAGGACAGAGAGTGAATACCTGGTGAATACACATACTAGAGATGATGTATGAGAAACCAATGTGACTTTGGAAAATTGCACAATGTAAATCTATTCTAGTAGACCTCAACAATGGAAATATGATCAGTAAAAATGGCCATGACATGGGACCTTTAAAAATGCTTGATGTTTAGCTTGATCTCGCATTACATTAACAGAACACAACGCTAAAAAAAATACATGATATTGTGTTCACTCGTTGTATTTGATTTCTCTGTTCATCCCTTGCTATAGAAATTAGCAAGCAGTAAATAACCATGATTATGACTTGGTTTAAAAAAAATAGATGTTCCTATTCAAATCCATCCTCATATAAATGATCCAATATCAATTCATAAAATCCAGAGATTGACCTCTTCAAATTGTATCCTTTTTCTGTTGTTTTGTCAAGCGTTATTGGTATTGTAACTAAAATGACTATGATCAAACCAATAAAGATTTGTTTATGTTTAATTGAATTGTGTCCTTATAAATCTGAATCAAATGGCTTCAGGAAATCTGTGGGGACACCCAGCCCTACAGTATGTATACTGCTGTAGTTACAATTTTGTAAACCTTATTTATTCACATTTATAATAATTTAGATGTGATGACGAATGCTTTGTGAGTTCTTGAATTGAACTTGTAAGCGGCTGTTCAAACCGTGTTATTAAAGATGACATTTTCTGTGACGTTGCATTTTAACATAAGAGCACACCAACAAAACTGTCTAAACAGAGGTAATCCAGCAGACCTGTCAACAGTCTTTCTCACATCCTTACAAATAGCAATCTCTAAACTAAAAGTGTTGCTGAACAATGATGGCAAACAGTGAATGTTTCATGACACGCTCCACACCCTTGATATTCCTACTGTGGTGACATGACATTTAGTACAGTAAGCTCTTTATGTACACAATATTGGAAAGTAATCCTAAATGTCTCACTTAGCTAATGCAAATTATCAACTGCTGTTGGAATGTTGAAGTTGTTGTTATGACGAATTGTTATCCCTCTATGTTATTATTGTATTTTATCATTTTTTATTTCTTTTTTTTGTTATAAAAAAAAAAAAGAAACATTACAAAATGTACTTCAAGTAATGTTACAGAGAAACGAGACTCAAAATGTGTGTATATATTTGATATCATACCCAGTTATAAAGGGGGCTGACATTGTTAATAACTTGTTTTGTGTGTTGATGAGAAAATGTTAATATTATTAATAATAATAATAATAATAGATTTAATTTGTTAGCGCTTTTACAGGTGCTCAAAGACGCTTTACAGATATAATGAAGATAAAATAAAGGAACAACAAATAAATATATAGTTAAAGTCAAATACTACAAAAACAATCACACGTTAAAAGCCAGATTGAAGAGGTGAGTTTTTGTAAGTTTTTTGAAGGTGGTGAGGTCAGTGCAGTCTCTGATGGGTTGTGGGAGTGAGTTCCAGAGGGAGGGGGCAGCGACGGAGAAGGCTCTGTCCCCCCAGGTCCGGTGATTGATGCGGGTGGGGATGGATAGGAGGTTGGCTTCTGATGAGCGGAGGCAGCGGGAAGGGGTGTGGTGGTGCAGCAGGTCTGTGAGGTAGGGGGGGGGCCTGATTGTTGAGGGCTATGTGAGTAATCAGGAGGACTTTGAAGTTGATTGTTTGACGGACGGTGAGCCAGTGGAGGTTCTGGAGGACGGGAGTGATGTGGTCTCGGGAGCGGGTGTGGGTGAGGAGGCGGGCAGCAGAGTTCTGGATATGTTGGAGTTTATTGATTAGGTTGGATGGTATGCCGTAGACTAGAGGATGCTATTGCAGTAATCGAGTCGTGATGTGATGAATGCATTAATCAGGGTTTCAGCAGCAGAGGAGGAGAGTGATGGGCGGAGACGGGCAATGTTTTTGAGGCGGGTCCTGGTGATGTGATTGATGTGGTGGCTGGATTTGAGCTGACTGTCGAAGATGACTCCGAGGTTGCGGATGTGAGGGGGGGGAGATAGAGTGTGGCTGTCAATGGTGAAGTTAAAATTCTGGATGTCTTTGATACGGGATGGGGGGCCGATGATGATGATGATGTCTGATTTGGCACTGTTCAGTTGGAGATAGTTTGTTTGCATCCATGCTTTTATTTCTGAGAGACAGTTGGTGAGAGTGGAGTGTGTTGTGGGGGTGATGGTTTTTGTTGGGATATAAAGTTGGATGTCATCGGCGTAGCAGTGAAATTGAAGGTTGTGGGCGACAAATTATTTTGCCAAGGGGGAGCATGTAGAGGATGAAGAGGAGGGGGCCAAGCACCGAACCCTGGGGGACGCCTTGGGACAGAGGAGCAGTGGAGGAGGTGCAGTTGTTGATGTTGATAAACTGATGTCTGTCGGTAAATTAGGATTTCAGCCAGGAGAGTGCAGTGTCGGAGATGTTGAGTGATGATTCGAGGAGGGACAGCAGGATGGTGTGGTTGATGGTGTCGAATGCTGCAGTGAGGTCGAGGAGGATGAGGATGTTCAGGTTGCCGGAGTCAGAGGAGAGGAGTAGGTCGTTTGTGATTTTCAGAAGAGCTGTTTCTGTGCTGTGTTTTGATCGGAAACCGGATTGAAATGGCTCAAAGAGATTGGAGCTGAGGTGGGCTTTAAGTTGTGAGGCAACGACACGTTCAAGTATTTTTGACAGAAAGGGGAGATTTGAGATGGGCCGGAAGTTGGACATGATGTCAGGTGTGAGTCCAGGTCTTTTGAGAATGGGTGTGACAGCAGCCAGTTTGAGAGAGGGGGGAACTGATCCAGATCTGAGGGAGGAGTTAATGAAGGTGGCGATGAGTTGGGAGACGGCAGGGAGGCTCTCTTTAACACATTTGGAGGGCATTGGGTCAAGTGTGCAGGTGGAGTCAATTCCAGTCATGAAGTCGGACAGTTGCATGGGGGTCACAGGGGAGAAGTGGGACAGGGGCTGTGAGGTGAAGGGGGGGAGCCAGGAGGAGAGGTGGGGGGTGCTGATGAGGGTGTCAGATTGCTGTAAATGTTGCCGATTTTGGTTTAGAAAAACGAGAGGAAGGAGTTGCACTGTTCGGTGGTGAAGGACAAGGTGGCGTTGTCACAGGGTTTGAGAAGTTTGCTGATGGTGGAGAACAGACGCTTGGGGTTGCTGGAGCCGGACTGAATGAGTTGTGAGTAGTAGTAGTCCGGGCTGCTTTGAGTGCATTACTGTACTGCTGGAGATAGTCTTTGTAGATTTAAATTAAGTGCAATATTGCACTTAACATTCTGTTTCAACAGTCGATTATGTTCTTGAATAATAGTTTGGTCTATAGAATTATGAGACATTTCCATCCCACTTTTTCAAAATCTTAAAATGTCTTTTTTTTTGTCAGTCCAAAATCCCAAAATACTTTATTACCAAAAAAGCAGGATAACTCCATATTTGAGGCAACACGTTATTAGGTGAATATTTGTTCCGTCCGTTGAATAGCAGCTAACAGATAGAAAAGTAGAACATGCAATTTAAAGTGTTACAAATGTATGTACATTTTTTCAAGGTCGTCAGCAACACTAAGCCTATCCAATAATGTTATTGCTGTGATGTACAGTTCTTATTGAAAATTCCTTTTCATTTTGAATTGTGTTATTTTTCACTAGTTTAGAAAGATCTGTTATTGCTATTCATGTGTTTTTGTAATCTTTGATTCATGGGAGCCACATTTCATTGCACCGCTACTACAAGCAATACGGTAGAAAAAAGTTGATTAGAAAATACCTATGGCAGACTGTGTGGTAAGCGAGGGTTTAAAGGGTTCATATTTGCCCTGCGGTCCCAGAGAATGGTCTTTTGAACTATGCCAGAATTGTAAAGAAACAGGAAAGTCACAATTTCTTTAGGTGCATATTGTAAAAAGAAAAGTGACCAAGGAATAATCTGTACCTCGTTTTTAAACTTTCCACACCTGTTGGAAAGCAAATGAAGTGTTAGCGTTGTAGTAGCAGTAGTGTGGTTGTTGTAGTTTGAACTGAACAACAGGGCAGAAATTACCTTTCTTCTCATTACGGAGTTCTTTGGTTTCATGCTGCTGCAGCCACTGGGATACAAGAATGTGTAATAAATGCTCAAGTGCATTTGTGCTGGTGGAAGAAAGCCAAAGAGAGATCACTTCCTGAACCTCTTTAACTGAACACCTGAATACAAAAGTTCCTCTTTCACCACCTGGGACTTTCCCAATCTTCTTTATAGATCACATGTTGATTTATATAAAGAATGTACCTTTTTGTCTCCGCAGTATGATTATCAGGAATACGGATCAAAAGACGATGACAACCAGAACGTAAGTGCTGCATTTCCAATGACGATTCTGTGCTGTTGAACATATCACTTTAACATTGTATTTATTGTCCAGTACCAATTCAGAAAATAACTTCACGGGTTAAAAGGACTGTTTAACGTCAAGTGTCATGCAAACGGCAGCATAGTGCACCAGCTGACACACACTAATGTCAAGGTTTAATTCCAGATTATTGTGTTGTGTTCAGGGCATGATGGGACAGTAGGCCGTGTGCAGTTCAGTGTGTGTCGTCCTGGCTTTTGTGGCCGTGCACGCTGAGCCGGGGGATTCCAGCCAACCGGGGTTTTTTCTCTGAAAGATGCCCAGTTCGGTTCAGAGAGGCTTAATGGTGATTAAATAATCCATTGCCTGCACAGGAAGCACACGGGGCACGCAGCTGTATAAAGCCTTCCCTGGAGTGTGCTTTCCCTGGATTTTACCAAAAGCAAAGAGAAAAACAGTCACAACAGTAGAGGTAAAAGACGTAATGCAACATGTAAAGTCCAGTATGTGGCGAACATGTGACGTCAGAATGAAAAGCATTAGGTATAATGTAAGGGGGGAATAAACAACCGTTTTTTGGGGGGGGGTTTCACTGGATCGGTTTGTGTAGGGAGGGGAACGTGGAGTTAATTTGATATTGTATAGAATAAATTATGAAATGTACAATATACATATTTTCTTCGCAAAACAGGAATAGTCCCTTTGTGCTTATGCAGGCATCAAATTAGTAGCCGAAGAACATAATAAGACAAATTATAATCTCAAATATGATTCAATCAATATCAAACTCATAAATATAGTAGCATGGAAATTCCAAAGGAAAGCTGATTATTTGCATTATGATCATCATTTCTGTTATTACAAGTTTCATGAAATGTTATGTTTGAATATGCAAAAACAGATACACATAGACAGTTATTAAATCAAACACCTCATTGTGTTTATTGGATGTTTTCTTTCCTCTAGTCTGAAACAAAGCAATATGTTTGCCCTTAGTGTCTCGTCTTATGCAAATGTAGGAATTTTATTTATAAAAACATATAAGGAAATGCACTACATTTTATTTATTTCCTCATTGGGCTGGGTATCACTCTTAAAACGTATCAAGTACCGAAGACTAGCATCAAATGTCTGCCAATTTTTTTTACATTCTACATATTTTCTAAAAGGAAATAGATAGATGTCAAATGTAATCAAGATCTGTTTGTCTAAAAAAAACTAAAGAAAGGAAAGAGGAAAAATGGGACTTAAAAAACTCAAACAAAAAATAAACAAAAATGGCGTTGACATGCAGTAGGGATATGATTTGAAAAAAAGTTAAATGGAATAACCCTTTTTGAAAAAAGTATTCACATCGTTGAAAAATCTCTTAAAGTGATCAAAGTATTCAAGATCTCTATCAAACATGATTTGTTTTAGTTAGATTCTGTTCTCAAACTTTAGCATACTAGCTCAACAAGTCCAGCTTTAATCAGATGTACCACGTGCTAAAGTCGAATAAAGTGTGTGTGTGTGTGTGTGTGTGTGTGTGTGTGTGTGTGTGTGTGTGTGTGTGTGTGTGTGTGTGTGTGTGTGTGTGGTCTGAGAAGTCTGAGAAGGGCAGTGAGTCTCAGAGTGTGTCGGAGGGCATCAAGGACTCTACCCGGTCCTTCCTGCTCACCATCAACCTGAAGGAGGGACGCAACCTGGTCATCAGGGACCGCTGCGGTAAGAAGATCATCATATTACTTTTACTCTGCATAAACACAAATAAGCTCAAACAGATCATCTTACAAATAAATCATTTGTATAAGGGAGATTAGGATTTCAACTAATGTCTCTGCTGGTTAGTTTCCAGAAAACACATTTTAATATAGTGTAAAAAGTCCATCCTAGTGTCTCAGTCTTAAATGATGTCTTTAGATGAATAGCTTTAGGTATAGACCAACAAAACAATACTTTTAAACATGATGTTAAAACACGGGAGAAACTTGAGTTCTTCCTTTGGACTGCAGTCTGCAGAAGGTGGCAGCTGTTCTGAGTGGATGTTATGCACACATCACTAAATCAACAGGATCTACAGAGAAAATAAATCCTCATAACAAGGAAGCTACTCTGACGCAGCAGCACATCTACGTTATACTTCTGTCCAAAGGCACATTGAGAAAAGGTTTTCTGTGAGGAAACTGTGGGACGCTCCATCTGATTAAATCCACTTGTACTTGAATGTTTAGATCCTATTCTTTATTCAAGCATTCCCTTTTACAAACACCATGCTTTCCCTTCAATTCATCTTAAAAATCCCTTATACTTGAGATAATATTGCATAATTCTGCATCTCCGATATGTAGGTGCATATCCCTACCTTTACTTTTTGTATGTTTTGGGGTATTCTTATAGGACTTGCTGTGTGTATGTTAGTGTTTTATTTTCTGTGTCAGTGTACTTGTGTTTTTTTTGTATCTTCTTCATGTATATAAAACAATGCCACACAATAGAAAATTGAAACTTTACTAGTGGTTTTGTATTTATTTCAATAAATCACTCAAACTCCTCCCCTAAATCTGATCAAGTGTATTTGGTGAGAACATTGTCCTCCTTGCTAGTTAATCAAGTGTAGGTGCTAGGTAGTATACACTTCTTCTCATTGGTCATTCCTGTCTTTCTGCTACCTCTGACACACGGTTATGCAGTTTGTCACTCATGTCATCATTGAGCTCGACCATGTGCATCTCTGTGCCAGTGACTAAGTGTTACTACTGTTATTCATTGTCTACCTGTTCTCACGCTCGAGTTGCAACTGCTAGTTTTGTTTTACTCCTTTTTTATTTTGACATTGTCCGTGTCCTGTATCACGTCTGTAACGACACAGAGATCATTGAAGTGACATATTCCATCACATCTTTACTTATTGCACTTCCCTTTTCAGAGACTTTTAAAACCTATTATGCATATAAGGTTTTTCCCTTTCGTTTGTATGTTATATTGGTATTCTGAATCGTCTGCAAAAGCTAAAGTCCTCTCCCACACATGCCCCCCCCCCCCCCCCCCCCCCCCCCCTGCCTGAAAACTGCTTTACTCACTTCCGAAACAGTGACATCACTTTGTAACACTTGTGCAAGGAGATGTCCGGCTTACCAATCGGGGCAGACTGAGGGTGAAAAGAGGCAGGCAGTATGAGAAAAAGAAAGAGCTTTTTGAACATTAAAGCATGGAGACGTGTCACAGGAGAGTCACAACATTTAAATATGAACCTGAAAAGGAGCATGGTAGGGCCCCTTGAAACCTAGCAGAGAAGACCTGTGTCCTCTCCTGCGTGTGTGCTTCTTCCTGTTCTGACCTCAGTCTGTGTGTTTAGCCTTGGCTTGTAAGTGCTTGTGTCTGTTTGATTAAACACAAAGTTTTTGACTCCAGGGGCAACCGAGACAGCCGAGTGTCGGGTTGTCTGTGCAGGTCTTATAACAGCTGGGGCAGGATTCCACACGGCACATTAGAACCTGTCTGAACCACACCCAGCACTCATTAAAGCAGGCCTTTCACTCTGGGCATGTCTCTGGATTATCTTCCCTCTCGTGTGGCTTTGTATTTACACAAGCAGGCTGTGGGTAAAGATAATGCAGAAAAATGATGGCAAAGGAGGATTTTGTTTCCCCTGCATGATTGTTAAGACTATGCAGCCTTTCAAGAGCAGTGCATAAAGAACATTGATTGTTCTCTTTGATAGGATTAGAAGCAATGCAAGCAGAGTGAATGCTGACAGACAGTTGTTGGCTGATGACAAACAATGATGTGTTGCATAATGCTTATTTGCATTGGAGCGTAATGCATACAATTTATAATAAGACAAGCAGAAGTTGTAATATTAAATAGTAGGGATGTATATATATTATACTTTCAAACAAATGTATGATAATATAGAATAGAAACATAATCAAATATCTATTTATACATTTTTTGAATTTATATTTACACACTTTGTATGCAAACTCTGTATAAAGACACATACTGCATAGTAGTTAAATGTCTTACCTATTACAAACTTTGATATTCTTTTATTAGCTATATTTCTATATCCTGCGCATTTACATGAAAGAATAAAGAGGGGGGAAATCAATGTGCTTAAGCCCTTAATGACAGCTTTTAGAGAAATAAAATATGACTTGCAGGAGAACACGATGAGAGAAAGGAGGTATGTCAAAATAAGGAAATCTTATAAATCCAAAAAGGGAAACTACAACTGACAACGTTATGATATTAATATCAAACAACAAAACAATAACTGCATTGAAACTCCTTGTTTGTGTAAATACTTGACCAATCAGCAGAATCTGATGGTGGGATTGGTGGTCTGCTGCCCCCAGCTGGTTGACTGATAGAACAGATAGAAGTCACACCTCAAAGGGGAACTTATTTGAGAGAGCAGCAATGAAAGTGAGATTTGTGAAAGTGAGGTTTAAAAAAACACTTTTCTTAAAATCTGATAATGAAACATGTATTCATTCTGAATCCTGTGCACATGTTGTCTTATCTTCACCTGACACACTAGTCATGAGACAAACTCACAGTTTTCAGCTGCCGTCACTTTTTGTAGTGGAAGCGTAGATCTGATTGGCTACTGAGTCAGGAAGCTTGTGGTGCCCCTGGTTGAAGAGGACAGAAACCACATCCTCTGTTCAGACTCGAGAGAGTACACCATGCTCCTCCCTTTCACTGGAAACCTGTACCGTTATTTTAGAAGTTGAGAAACAAGGGTGCTATTTAGAAACCTAGTTTGGACATAAAATGCACGGTCATTGCATCAGTGTATTTTAGTCACAATGACAAAATGCACTTCTTTTCAAATACAGCAGAACGACAATACAATAAGTTCCTTACACAGCACCCGGGTGTATATTGGCCTATGAATTCAAACTAAACCTTTCCAAACATAGTTAGCTTTGTGTATGGTCTGCAAAGGCTAAGTTCCCTCCAGAGGGAGTTTCTCTACCACACCTTTTTGGATTATGTAAACGTGTCACAGTCGAGATACAAATATGGAACCTGAAAATGAGCGTAATATGGCACCTTTTAATAAAATCATCTTAGAAAATACTATTTGTAAAGTTGAATGAACAGCTGCGTTTAATCCACCTGCTTTGGCTTGCATTTGTTATTGTTTTCAGGTACCAGCGACCCGTATGTGAAGTTCAAATTGGATGGGAAGACATTATACAAAAGCAAAGTGGTTTATAGAGACCTGAACCCCAAATGGAATGAGAGCTTCTCCATTCCTGTGAAGGATCTGAACCAGAACATGTACATCAAGGTAACACACTGTCATTGGTCACATAGTGGTTACGTTATTTACAATGCTACGTATCACTATTATCATATCTGCTCTGTATGAACACTCGCTTGCCGTTGATGTGGCTCAGGTTTACGACCGTGATCTGACTACTGATGACTTCATGGGCTCCGCTACCGTCACCCTGAGTGAACTGGAGTTGGACAAGTGAGTCTTTCATTTGGAGTTCAGGTGTAAATTATTCTTTTATAAATAAATACTGATTTCTTGAGAATTAAAAAGAAAATATGCTAAAAATAAGTTAACAGTAAAAATGTTTGCAATTAACACATAAACAAACATTTTTTACAAGTCTTCTGTTTGAGTATACCTTTTCGTCTTAAAAGATCTGACTGTTTGAAAAAAATTACTTTAAAAATGTATTTAGCCTTTCTGTATAGCAACATCGTGTGACTTATTGGCTCACATGTATGTGCTTATAATTATGCTTTTGCAACAAGCAGTCATCGGCCAATATTTGATTTCCTAATAAAGTCTGCTTTAACCATTTCACACCGTTTACATTTTGATTAAAAAAAGATCACATTGTTTTGTTTTGGCCTCATGATATGAGAACAATTTTAAAGAAGCAAATATTAAAATAAAAACAAACAAATGATTATGTTTATCTTGGGTAAGAAAATATTGGTTTTAAAGTTAAAAGTCAATGCACTGTATTTAACAATGAGCACATAAGAAGTTCCAAAGTCCTATTGTTTGCTGGTTGATCTAGCAAAAAAGGGCAAATCAAGTCAACAGTTAGAAGAATGTAGAAACACCTCATCTAAATTGAACAATACAGCAACTAAGGATAAAAACAACATGGTGGATATTTAAAGCAAAGGAAGCTTGCTTATCAAATAAAAACAATAGGCGATGGGCCTCCACTTGAGCCAAGCCTTTTATGTGTTTAGCTCCGCCTCTCCAGGAAGCAGGAATAACTTCTCTCTGACATCATGTCAACACAACTTAACATGATGCTCCCTCTGGTCGATGTGTTCCAGGGCCAACGAGCTGCTCTTGTCCTTGAACGACCCCAACAGCCTTGAGGAGGACATGGGCCTCGTGTTGGTGGACATGAGTCTGTCACTCAGAGACGGAGACAGCAAAAGAGGCCCTGTATGTACTGCATGTTCTCCAACTGAAGGGACACCTGCTCGACATTGTATTCATTGCTCATGCTCATTGTATAGACTGCACATGTTTGTGTCTGCCTGACTAACCACTGTGTCATTTTGTTTTGCTGCTAACATGCATGCTCCTGTCGCCAGCGGTGGCCCCAAATGACAAAACGAAGTGTTCGGGTAAGGCACTCTGAAGGGACCGCACAAGACGGACTTTTTTTTTGTATCTGCATTCTAAATCAGGCTGCTAAATATGAATCAAAAAGATAATTGTAGGAATTGAATGTTAGGCTTTTAAAGTTGCTCTGAGTCTTTGCACAAGAGGGCAGCAGATCACCATGTTCTGTGTTTCTTCTGTAGCAAATGAAACCTGACCAATACTTAAATAATGAAAGTCATTTAAAGTCAGTTTCCTATTTAAAAAAGAAAAGAAAAAAAATTACAAAGACCAATACCAACACTACTTACCTTGTTTTTAAAGCTTGTCCTCTGTCCCATAGTCTTCTATTGGCATCCAAAAACAATAATACCATGCACATGGCCACCTAGCGTCCTCCTGCCACAAACACTTGATTCGAAAATATTTCGCCTTTTTTAAAGTACGAAAAGGTATCCATTCCTAAAAAGTGGCGTCATGGAAAAGTACTAAAACCTGTAAGACGGTGTAAACGGAGTGCAAGCAGAGATTGCTTACAATGACAGTTGAGTCATGATATCATGATATCCGGAGAATGTCCATAGAATCAGTCTGGCACAACGTCCAGGGTTTCCCTTTCACACATTTAAAAAAAAAAACATCCTATAAGCGTTGTTACTTAATATAAAAATAAATAAATTAAGTAGAACAAGGAACTACAACATGGCTTTTACACCTCCTTCATGTCACTGTTCCCTATGGGCCCTTTAAGACACAAGTTCCTAAACCGCGTCACTTCTTTTGTTTATTTTTCTCCTTGAAAAGTTACTTAGTGTTGCTTTAATGAAATAAAACAATACATTTGTGACACCTTTTAATAATAAAGATGCACGTTTTCAGTAGAAACCAAAGGGCTTGGATTGGAATGCCACAGGGAGAGAAGGGAAGTACTGAGAAGCGTTGTTAGTTTGGTTTTTGTAATGGTTCTTCTTTAAAGAACAAAAGATATGAAGAATATTGCCAGCGTATTCATGATATGTATGGTGGTTGTGTTCTGACCCGCAGAGCAGCTGCTGAACGCATGCTTTCTTTTTGCTTAGCATGCTATTTGTTGTACCCTCTTTTCTTTATAATGCATGCATCTATCAATCTGTTCAGAGGCTGGAACCAGACCGTGTCTGCTAGTGGTGGGAATCTTTGGTTATTTCAGCATTCGATAAAACATATATTTTTTAAAATAAAGATTTTAGAATGAATGCTTAGGGGTGATCATTTCAGGATCTACTCCAGTCAACTGTGCGCTAAGAGACAGTGAACTAAATGATGTCATGAAAGCAAAGTAAAGTGAGTATAAGACTATATATATATATATATATATATATATAGTCTTATACATCATTTCAGGATCTAGATTTCTCAATTGGATTTACCAATTCAAAAAATATAATGTACTAAAAAATAAAACTGGGAACATGGTAGACACAACTTTGACTCTGTGTGTAGGATAAGTGTACACCACTTGCAATACTTCAATTATTATTTTCGTAAAAAAGGTTTTATTCATTGATTTGGATAGATTAAATATCTTAGAAATGACAACACTTGTTCTTCCCCTTTAGTGTCTGCATGCTCATAGATTGAGTTGCAGCCACATTGTTGCTGTCTTGCAGTTATTTGCATGACTGGTTCCAGTCCCCCTGCTACTCCACATGCTAATTGCACTCTGCCGGGTGCACGGAGTGTGGTCCGCTAAGTGAAATGTGATTTTTCTGCATGTGGCAGAACCGTCACTGTCAGCCTGATCTGCATGCCTTGAATCTGGTTAAATAGATCTCCCTCCAGTGCTGTCTTCATGTAAGCTCGGCTAATTATCCAAGAACATTGCTGCCTATTATATGTGGAAGAGAGACGCTACTGCAGGCCTGACCTAATCTCTCTGTGAACTGAAGGGACCATTTAATCCTCCTTTCACTGAAGAATAGAGAACATAGTGTCTCATTCAACCGTCTCTCCCAAGTAGAATCTATTCTATGTATTGCACTGGTTTGTGTTCCTTCTCGTCCCCGGCTCTGCTTGATACATGCATCGTTATAAAAGATAAGAGGATGGTAAATAAGGAAATTAATTGGATTTGGTTTGATTTAAGTATACAGTATATAAGCAATATTTGTTAAAGACTAAATATTTCAAAAATATCTGGATTATTCATTGTCGTGCTGCAGAAAAACAGTTTTCACACGAAATCAAATAAATGCTTGTTTAGTGCAGATGGTCTTAAAGGGGCCATATTTATTATTATTATTGTATATACTAACCTAGTGACCTCATTGTGTAACACTCGTGCTTCTATTGGCTAGCGCTCTCCTTTCAGACAGAGGGTGAAAGGGTGCTGCAGCACAGGCAGCGTGAGGAAAATAAAGAGCTTTCTAAACATTAAAGCATGGAGACATGTCCCAGTGGAGGCACAACATACAAATATGGACTTGAATCATTTTAAAATCATTTTAATGTATTATGATAATAAAATGAGATTCCCTCTAATATCGTAAATCAAATTAAAACTGCAATATTAGTCAAATATAATCACTATTAGTTATGGTTCTCTGAATTGTGCAGCCCTAGATATCCTTAAGGCCATTGGTTCTGTAATCTAACCTCTCCTCTCTCTGAACCGGCCGCTGCAGTCGGGGAGCTCTGCTCAGAACCTCCTGCTGTCCGAGTCTCTGAGGAAGAGTCAGCTGTGGATCTCTGTGCTGTCCGTCACTCTGGTTGAGGGCCAGGAGATGCCGCTGGACTCTCAGGGGGGTCAGCTCTTTGTCCGCTTCAGACTGGGAGAGCAGAGATTCAAAAGCAAGGTACTTCTCGTCTCCTCCACCCCCCTCGTCCTCGTCTATTGTCCTCTTAAACCCTCTCTTTTCTCTCCAATCCCCCTCCTCTCTTTTCTTCTCCTCACACTCCCTTTCCTCTGCTCCTTCTCCCTTTGGCGGCAGTAGCTCAGTCTGTAGGGACTTGGCTCAGGAACAGGAGGGTCGCCAGTTCAAGTCCCATGTTAGTGAACTGGCACCTGGAGAGATGCCAGTTCACCTCCCGGGCGCTGCCGAGGTGTCCTTGAGCAGGGCACTAAACCACCGCCTTAAAGTTGGGAGCATCTTTACTCTGACACCTCTCTGTAAAAATGCATGTCTTTGTGCATGTGTACAGTCCTTTGTGTTCATATTTATCCTTACGTGTTTCCATCTTATTCTAGCTAACTTAGGTTAAAGTATTACAGTACTATACATACAAGATTTCACCAAAGTAAAAGTACAAAAATATTACAAGCAAAGCATACTGAAGTATTTAATTACAATTCTTGTTGGGCAGACTGGTCCCTCCCAGAGAGTTTGTATATCATATTTTTTGAATATTATTACTGATCCTTAAGCAGAATTATAACAGCTAATGGAGGTGGAGCACATTTCAAATAATTGATGTTTTGGATAATTTCGTCAATAACAAACCTTCGCCTTTTATGAATTGAACTTATGATGTTGTTTTTGTGTCAAATCTTAATTTCCTAAGAAGCAAGTAACCAAAGCTGACAGATAATTGTAGGGAAGTAAGAAGTACACATTTCCCTCTGAAGGGAGTTGTAGTATAAAGTAGCATTCTATTACAATACCTGAGTAAAGTACCTCTAATTATACAAAGAACAGTACTTTACTAAATGTTCTTTACTGTCCACTAATTACTTTCTATCACTGATCAACTGTTACATTTTTTCTAGTGGTTATTGTCATTATTTATTTGTATTATGGTATGTTTACCATGGCGTATTACATTATAATGTTGACTATTTTATGCAACAGAGTTTATACTAATGTATAAAATAAATGAAGCATCCACTTGTCATACGGTTAGCAGAGTGTCACAGAGATGATGTATATTATTGAGCACTGGAATCAAATGAAATGGACTTCTGCTGGTGACATGAGAAGCTTTAATCAGTGCTCATCCCGTCAGCTGGACGATGTCTGAGCTGATTATTGTCTGGCTATTCTGCAACATCATCCTTTACACATCAAAGCTCCATGCTAATGAGCAGCACCACTCCGCTCTTTTCTTTCGGAGCGACAGTAATTACCGTGTGCTTTGATGTGCCATGGAAATCTGATGCTGCTTTCTGAAGATGATTCAAAACAATAACATTCACACACCATTCAATAGAAGAATCTGGTAGAACTGATGAACCTCTATAACTACAGGCTTTTTCGAAGTG
Organism: Pseudochaenichthys georgianus; assembly: GCF_902827115.2. Lineage (NCBI taxonomy): Eukaryota > Metazoa > Chordata > Actinopteri > Perciformes > Channichthyidae > Pseudochaenichthys > Pseudochaenichthys georgianus. The sequence goes on from NC_047505.1 coordinate 14,465,481, forward strand.
AAAAATATAGCATTTACTTTGACAGCACTTGAAATCCTATCATAAAAGGGAAATTAGGAAATCAATGATTTCTGATTTGAGTTTGAATGGCTACTCGCAGGGTTTTACTACATGGAATTAAAACAAATATGTTTTATGTTTCTTGTTCTGAACTCTTTTTTTAATTCAGAATCACTGCAGAGTGTCCAACCCGCAGTGGAAAGAGAGGTTCACTCTGAACCAGTTTGTGGACAGTCCGGACGCCCTGGAGGTGGAGCTCTGGTCTAAAGAAGGACGGAGGAGCGAGGAGTGTTTGGGAGCGTGAGTCTGCTCTCAGAAGCTGCCAGTGTATTATGCCTGCAGACAATGACCTCATCAAATGATACTTTGCATTTGAATTAAGCAATACTGGAATACTCTGCCAGTATCACCATATCATCTTAGGCATCTAGGCTATAAAGACAAATTGCCATGAATTTGACATAAATAAGATAATCTACTGATTTCAGTGTTTCCCACAGAATGCGATTCTATTTGTGGGGGCACCGCACCCCCCCCGGCAAGAAAAGCCAAAGGCCCCTTAACCTATTCGGGTGGCCCACGCATCCACCCCCCCCTCAAATAAAAAAATACATGCGAGTTCATGGCTACTCTAGACAACGTTCTTGTTGCTCTGTGTTGCGTTGTTAATGAGTGAAACACACCGGAGTTGAGGATCTGTGGGGTTTATTCTCCCAAAAATATAATTTACAGTTTAGCAGACGCCTCATTCCAAAGCGACTTACAATGACCGATTACAGGGACATTCTCCCTGGAGTAACCGAGGGCTAAGTGCCTTAGTCAAGGGCACACTAGTAGTGGTGTTCCAGGCGGGATTTGAACTCGCAACCTTCCGATCATCAGCCCACCTCACTATCCAGATTAGACCACCAAAATCAATATAAAAAAAAAAATAATAATAACGATAGTTTTTTTTTTTTACATTATGAGATCCATTTGTGGCGGACGATATTTAATTGTGCCGGCCCGCCACAAATAAATCAATGTACGGGAAACACTGGATTTATTAAGGTGTGTGTGTGTGTCAGCCCCTGTTCTTCTGGTTTTCGAAGGGGCCATATTATGCTCATTCTAGGTTCATATTTGTATTGTGTGCCTTTACTGTGACATGTGTACATGCTTTATTCTTCAAAAGTGCTTTATTTGTTGAACGTTCTTTTCAGTATTTGTATAAATGATTTTCCTACAATGGCCCCAATAAGCAGCTTTACTATGAAGTCCTACGTCGTTTCAATGAGCAATGGGAACGATGTCGGCAGGCGTAATGATTTAAGCACAGGTTTACCAGGGATCTTTTAAAATGACTGTTGGTTTTTATGCCTGTATGTGTTTACACACTATTTTGCATGCATGTGACCACGCTTGACTGCATACCTGCAACTCCATTTGTATATACGTTTGTGTACAGATGTGAAGTTGACCTGTCCAGGGTACCCTTTGATCAGAGACAGCTGTTAACACACACACTGGACCAGGGCAAGGGGCGCTTGGTTTTCCTGCTCACACTGAACACATGCAGCGGCGTCTCCATCTCTGACCTGTGTGCTGCGCCTCTCGATGAACCCCACGAACAAGAGAACCAGCTGGACAACTACGTCAGTACCTGTGTCTGCATATCTGACACTTTGAATCTATTTTCTAAATATGAAAGTCATGTTTTAATACATTTATAAGGGGACTTCCTGATAAACTATCCAAAGTTTAAGAAAATAGGGTCCCAAACACTTCACAGAAAGTATTTATAACTAACTCTTCTAGAATTGGAGAGAGTTTATGCCTAACACCAAAACGTTACAAGCTAAAAAATCACCTTACGCTAATCAAATATCAACCTAATCTAACCTAACCGAAATGTTCTGACACAGTACTTTTCGTTAAACTAAACATTGGTTAAAAATAGGTATTTTATAATAAACTCTAACAGCTGCATACATCCATTTTTTAAATAGACACAGGTGAAGACATTGTTATAGTTGTATTATCAATATCTTTCCAACACTGCTGGTGTAAGATGCTTTTTACTAGTCTTGTATTTATGTACGGGGAAATAAGTTGGGAAAAGGTCACACAGTCTGTCGTTGAGCATTTGTTCGACATTAAACAGGCATGTGGAAGATATTGCATTCAGTCAGAATCTGCTATTCAACATGTTTAGATGTAATAATCAGGTTCAAATCGGAGTCAGGCCGGGGTTATTTAAGTCTAAACTGTTCCAAGGATTCTTGCGGTACTTTGTGTTAAAAGGGCCAAGAGATGGCAGTATTTTCCAAGGAACGTTTTGAGAGTTGGTAACAAAGTACTCTTTATCAGCTTTCTGTAGTTGTACCTTGAGATTCAGTTGGGTTGCTTCAACAGCACTTGATGATGCACAGAGAGGAGGAGGGAATACATATTTAGGACTCTCTAGGAGATGGCAAACCATCACATTCTGCATTTGAAATTCAGTCATCAAGCCTGTTTTCCTGTTCTTGTCTACAAGCTACAAATAATGTTTATTTGACTTCAATCGGTTTTTAGATGCTATTTCTCATCTGTGTTGCAGCTGCAGGTTTCAGTTCATGCCAGAAAATGAAACTATGAAAAGAAACTTGCTTGGGATGTGTCATCCATCGTGGCAATGCATTTGAAAGAAAGGAATGTTTTTGAGAATGTCTCTAGTTGGTTTGTTGAAGAGCTTGTGGAAAGTAAAGACATAGTGATTTTATAAGTCAGCCGCTGAAAAGAAACTCCCTTATCCCTTCATGCCTTTATAGAGTGCCTGGTGCAGTTGTCTCTTAATGTTTAGTCAAAGTACTTATTATTTCCACCAACAGACTGAAGCTTGCAGAATCACTGCTTTTTTTTGTGATTGTCCCTCAAGTCATGAATGCCACAGCTTCACAAAAACATATTTGAACGCCCTTACAACATTCATCATAATTCCTTGTCCATTTAGCACTGAAGTGGGTAATATCTGTATATACTGATACTGTGGTTTTATGGTTATTCTTATATGCAAAAAACACAGTTATTAAATACACATTTATAGTCAGAATACACTTTTTTGTACATGTAATATGTATTTAAATTTCACAATCATTGTTATTATTATATAATTTGTTTTACTACACTAAATATTTTGGTTTTTGTTTCCAAGATACATTCCTAACATTTTGAGATAAAACAGAGCCTGACTCATGTATTGTGTGATCAATCCAAAGTTAGAGGACTGTGCACAAACAAGTGTGTTCGAGTTTTCATTCATCTCCATGTGTCCCCACAGAGTTTGAAAAGTTCCCTGAAAAACCTCCGTGATGTTGGTTTCCTTCAAATAAAAGTGATCAAGGCTGCAGATTTGATGGCTGCCGATTTAAACGGTAACACACACACACACACACACACACACACACACACACACACACACACACACACACACACACACACACACACACACACACACACACACACACAGGATCCCATATTTTTGATATCAAGGGTTAATCTGCCTGTTACATTAATCTACTCAATGAACTGTTTGGTCAATAAAATGGTAAAACTGCAATCCCAGTTGACTCTTTCCAAACCCAGATATATTCAGTTTAATTTGATATAAAATTATTTATTTTTTAAAACTGAACATTTCCATATTTGAGAGGCATTTTTGCATGAAGAGATACTTCAACTTTGAATCCATTATTAATACAGTTGGTGATTGTTTTGTGTGACAATAGACGAATCGGTTAATCAACTTATCGTTGCTGCTGTAGTCACACATTTAGATTTGAGTTGTCTTTGTTTTCGCATTAAAGGGACCGAGGAGCCCTGTTTGAAATGTGTTTCTTGTTCTGCAGGCAAGAGTGATCCTTTCTGTGTGCTGGAGCTGGGGAACGACAGACTGCAGTCCCACACAATCTACAAGAGCCTCTACCCAGAGTGGAATAAAGTCTTCACATTGTCAGTTGGACTCTCCTTTTCCTGACACATGTTCTTTTTAATACTACGTAATGCATGTAGGCTGTTAGGCAACACATTGAAAAATGGGGACGTAAAAAGTGTGCTTGTTTTTGTGGACTACCTGACCTAATTTGTCTGTCTCCGCAGCCCTGTCAAAGACATTCATGAGGTCTTGGTGGTGACTATCTTTGATGAGGATGGAGACAAGGCGCCAGACTTCCTGGGAAAAGTCGCCATACCCCTGCTCTCGGTACACACTACCTCCCCGAGAGTCCATCACCCGGACAATAGACTCATCTATTTACACCCTGTGTCTAAATTAAAGTGAAGAGGGCGATAGCACACTCGCGTTGAAGACTCGCTAAAATGTAATCCAGCATGACTGACGGTCAGGTGCAGCGACGAGTTCAGCACCTGATGCCCTTTTCTGTCCCCGCAGGTCCACAGGGGACAGCAGATCACCTACCCGCTGAAGAAGGAGGACTTAGGTGGGCTGTCGAAGGGCACCATCACTCTGGACGTGGACGTTATTTTTAACCCTGTGAGTAAAAGTTCAGCGTGCTGTGATGGCTGTGAAACATGGGCCTAAGTCTGTCCGCTTGTCATCGCTTCATGTCTTTTTCTTTTCTTTTGATAAGGTCAGAGCGAGTATAAGAACCTTCAACCCAAGGGAGAGAAGATTCCTGGAGGACAATCCCAAGTTTTCCAAAAAGGTTTGAAACAGTTCTGAGGATTTACTCTATAATACAGGGGTTTGGAATCATCATTTTTGTAACATACATTTAGATTTTGAAGTTTTCACAGGTGACATTTAAGCATTAAAATGTCTAAAGACAACTACTGTAGTCCTCTTATCTCTTTTCAGAAAAGGTTCAATCCTGTAGATATCTGTAATTGGAATCACGGTAGCGCGTTTTCTTTGCTTTTATTTGTATTTATTTATAGAAGGACCATGCATACAAAAACATTAATCAGCAAAGAGAAGAGATGCAATATGCCAGATTATAGCTAATGGCTAATTTCCATCTGTGGTCCTCAGACAGGTTCATAACAATCAATAAACAAATAATAACATTGCATGATCTCTATCAGTCAAACTATTTTAAAACCTGATTTAAGTACAGCTCAATGAATTAATATATAGTACACTTGAAATACGCTTACATGATCTCGGTCACTCAAATAATTACAAAGCCTGATTTAAATTCAGGTTACGAACATAATACTTAGTACACTTCAAATACACTTAAATAAAATATCTAATATATAGTATGACAATACAGTTCAAATGAAAAGAACTCAGATTACAGTGTAATTAATGTTGCTCACATGTTATTGCTACGTATCCTCTTAGCGTTGTGGCGAACATTAATTGTATCTACATTTCATGATACGACTTTAGATTAAGGTGTTTTTTAACTATATACGTTAACCTGAGTAAAGATTTAGATCATTGTACATCTCGGTCTTAAGTTTTAAGCTAAATGAGCCTAGCAAACACTAGCACTCTATGCACCAGATGATGACTGCAACTCCCATGACCCCATGCTACTTCACTACGCCACCAAACTCCATCGTTGGTCACTGAGAGCCCCCTAGTGGAGGAGAATTATGTATTCTACTTTAAGTGTTTTTCTTTTTTTAAAGCAGCATTCGCACACATGAAGGATAAAATACCTTTCAACTTCTTTAGTGCTAAATCCATTTGTCTATAAATCAATTAGTTGCTTGACAGAAAATTCATCATCATATTTGCTGCTTTGCTTTCTCTCATGTTAGTAAATTGATTCTCTTTGGGTCGGGTTGGTAGGACAAAACAAAGGCATCTCAAGATGAAAGATATGAAGACATTTGAGAAAAGTTTCAATGTATCAAATGTTTTGATGTCTTATCAACCAATCGATGAATCATTTATCAACAAAAAGACTGAGCAGATTAATCGATAATGGTCGCAGCTCTAAACACTCACCAAAGGTTACTAGCAGGCATCAGTAAAGAGGGCAAGGGTCAGAGGTCACTGCACTTTTGACGATATCCATGTGATGCTTGGATAATTGAAAGTTCGAAGAATAACAACAAAAGTTGAAAGACGAGCTTTTAAAACGTTACCACGTTTATTTTCAAATGGCCCTGAACCTAATAAATATCAGTTGTTTCCCCTAAAAAGCTACGATGGCAACTTCGCTTCGCATGAATTGAGCTTTAATTGACCCCAACAGTGACTGAGTTTGTGTCCAGTGTCCTGCTACATTAGTTTGATATACAGTGTGCAAGACAGGGTGCCTGACTGTCTGTACTTCCCACAAAGACTCATTGTTGTCAGACAATACATCGTTCGCCAACGCCAACATTGGCTTACGCACAGAGGACTCCGATGGTAATGTGCGGGGCTTCCTTCTGTTTTAATGTTGAAAGTCTTGCTTACGCAATCAGGTCAGATTATTGACATTTTGTACCCCTCTGACCACGATAATGCCAGGCAGGGTTAGGAGGTTCTTTGGAAAAATGTATTCTGTTACAATTACTAATTACCTTAAAACTTTTTTTTTATATATATATATATATATATATAAGTAACCCAATCTAGTTATAAGTGTTACAATATAAAAGTAATTTCACTTAATTACTTTCCATTAAAAATCAAATGCAATGGCAATAAATACAAGAGAAAGGGAATATCAATAAGATGGCTTTAACTAAAAATGTATCCTCTGCTCAGAGATGTTATTTATACGGAAACCTTTATTAAGCATATGTAGGCGACAGCCTATACACCAACAATGAAACACATGAGCACAGACTACAGTTTCAAAAGGCAGAATACAATCTGAGCTGACAGAAAATGCTCCATTTTAGTTCAATACCTACAGCTAAGATCACACACTATGTATGAACATATAGGTTAATCTAATGAAATAAAAAAATTAAAACCATAAAGAAAATTCACTCGGTAGGCGTTAAGATTCACAGTTCCAGTATTAGATTTCTGCTCCGAAAACAAAATGTGATCTTACTACAGCTTAAGAGCACTTAAAGTATTTTTATCAAATCAGCTTGCCTCAATAGTAATGGTGTATCCCCTTTCTCCTCACAACACAGATGTGGGCCTAATTGTACCCAAAGAAAGATTTCTTTGATCTCCTCTAGAGGCAATAATGATAAACTGGGAAATCAGCTATAGCTAGCTCAGTGTCTTGAGAAGTGTTTAAATGTGTTACCTAATATATCATTCTTAATTTAAAAATGTATTGTTCTATAGTAATTATACAAGTAACCCTATAATGGAAGACGGTTACCTTTTTTGTATCCTTATTTTGCGTAATCCCGGTGCATGTAATCCCCAACCCTAATGCCAGGCGACTGTCACTATCACACTAGCCGACTGGACGTTAGTATCAACACTAAATCAGACCTCTACTTTATGAAACATGTCTTTTATCCATTTAGTAACTGCTGTATTTACTTGTTTTGAATGTTCATGTCGTGTCTCTTTCAGGTTCTGGCCAGGAACGTGATGCGCGTTCAGATGCTGTTCAGGGCCATCATGTCAACTCTGCACTACATCAAAAGCTGCTTCCAATGGCAGAGCGTTCCGAGGAGCCTGATAGCCTTCCTGGTGACGTGCTTTAACTCTCTTATCAAACTATCTGCATTTCCTTCTGTTTTCCCTCCGAGCTGCGGAAAAAACACAAATGCAGCCCGGCTATCCCCTACTTGAACTCTCCCAGCGAGATTCTTAATGAATGCGGTTTTGGGCTCAGCATAAAATGGAAAGGCTCGGCCCCCTTCTCTGCGTCGGAGAGGACGCTCTCAGCGCCGTACTTCTCATGGATGCAGAGATAAGCCTCAGCTGGAGAGAGTAGCGTCCCAGTGGAGTCGAGACAGTCTATTTGTGTTCTACTTCCCTGACAACTCATTAACCCTCCGTGCAATCTGCGCTCGGTTTGATTTAGTTCCCATTATACAGACAGGAGTCCAATTAAAAGCCTCTTTTAGAGATAAGGCTTCTTCTCCTCCTCCCATTGTTCAGTATAAGTGTTAAACAAGTGCAAAGACAGAAACACAGGGCCTTGCCTTTTAAACCCTAAAGTGGAAAGGGTGCTGGTCCTTTTGACATTAGTTCTCTCTCAAATCTAGTTCAATTGAAAAGCCATACAGCAAGTTGTGCATTAACTATGCAGGAAATCAGGGTCATGTAAAGTTATTTTTGTTTTTGCCGCAGACTTCCTGTAGATGGCACTGAAGTTTTGTAAAGGCGATGGATAGTGTTCGCCAGCCAAGAGTACAGTTTGTCCAATTTGCTGCCACACAGAGCTGTTCTCCGAACAGTAGCTGGGGTTTGAGCCATGCTTTTTGTTTTGTACTTTAGTTGAGGATCACTTAAAAATCGGACCTTTTCGCTCACAGTGAAAATATTTTGAATACATAGTTATCTCAAATGAAACAGAATTCCCAATCCCCTTCTCTAAGTTCATTAATTAATAAAAGAGTTTATAATGATGTGTAATATTGTTGTTTTACCTGACAGATCACACACACTCGAGCTCAAATCATACAAGCATGAACGAGCACACACTGCACACACACACACAAGCGCGCGCGCACACACATACACTGCACATACACACACACACGCACACACACACACACACACACACACACACACACACACACACACACACACACACACACACACACACACACACATCCTCCTCCCACTGTTTGAAAGACAGTACCATCTGTACTTGTGTTTTCACACCAGCGCTCCCTGCCATTTCAAGCCTCAGTGAGAAGAAATAAATGCCCACTTAATACCGCCACATGAGAGAAATGAATCAAAGCTTTACTCGGCATGACGGGATACAACCACCTGCGACATCTGCCCATTGTGTCAGATATGTGTGAAGACAGTCAGTGTAGTTTACCAAGGTGTAGTCGGTATACTTTAAAATGTGCAAGTTATCCTAGTGAGAAGCCTCCAACCTGGCAGTAAATATACAACTTGCATAGATCACATGCTGTTGTTTCCTAATTAGTTAATTTTTTAAGGGTGGTGTGACTTGCGGTTTGATGTGACATTTGAATATCCACCCAAACCCAGACAAAATAGTCACCCATGGGCAACGTCATCATACACAATTTGTTAGGTTGAATTCCATATTTACATTGTTTACTATCCCTTCAGGATAAGGTAATAAACATCCATTAGCACAATAAAATAAGCGATAATCCTATTGGTACATTTTGCTGATCTAAGAGATGTGTCTTTTACCAGCTCTTGTTTATCCTAGTATGCACACACCTAACATAATGCGTGTAAATAAGCTTTGTTGTAAACATAACTACTGAGTATATAATTATTCAACTCTATTTTCAATATGCACTCATTTTGCACCAGGTACAATGATGATGACAGCAACAGGATCTAATGACAACGTTTATATTAAACATGTGAATCAGCCTATTTTAAAGTTGGTTTAACGAGATATATTCGATGTCCGGTCCTTAAAAATATTGGAGCAAGAGCATTGGTCAAATAAATACCCTTGCTTTTTTTGCTGCTAAAGCCTTCCTTGGCCTATGACCAGCAGCGTATATATTCTGGTTCACTGACTGTATGGCATCCTCCTCGAGAATTATTCCTACTAATCATCAGGAGAAGGAGAAGTTATATTGTCCCTACTTTAAACAATAGTGTCAGTTATTTTTTGTTATGTTCTTGTATTACCGCCGTGCCATGCAAACCCTTCCCCCGAGCATTAGCGTGGAAATCCTGCTACAATCTGAAAATGTGCTACCCTCCAGTCCGGTAGCTCTCCCGACTTTAGGGTAGCCTTTGATTTTATTTTTTTTCTTCTCTCCGATCTGGATCACATTTCCAGAGCCCCTTTTCGCTGTCGAAGACTGTAATACCTCTCAAGCTGAAATGCCCTGCAATTATGACAATCTTTATGGGCTGGGTATACATTTCCACCAAAGCGTGACTTGGCTTTCCCCCTCACCCCCGGCTCTCCCATCATCACAAAGTCCTCTCTAATAAAACCGAGCACTTTCAGTCAGGAGTTGGTTTCATCTGCTGTCCCAGGCCCTGTTCTTGGCTTGAGATAACAGACAAGAGCATGCTTGGCTCATTGCACATTAAAGCTGATGGTGGGGGTGTTGGGGGGCTTTGAAAATGCCATCTTTTATGTCAGTTGGTGCCTCAGAGGAGAGTGATGTCTTTACCAGATGTTCACTTCTATTTTTATTAGCATATCACCAACCTGTAAACCCTTTCCCCACGCCTTGTGGCACGCTGCCATGCTGGCCGGCGCTGCCTCTCTCTGACGGGATTATTTCATCGTTTCCATTTAGCCCCACAATCGAGACATCACACTCTTTATCCCCTAATCCATTTTTTTAACCTGATGTCCATCACGAGTGGCATTTTAAATCTTAATAACGTATTCACTCACGGACTCCCTGTGGCTCCGGTGGGCCGCGGGGTCGTCTTTAATGTACACAGGATGAGAGACGTGGATCAATTAGACTTAATGTCAATGTATATACGGGGGGTGAGGGGGGGTCGCAGTGGTCGCCCCGCACAGTGTATGCAGAACAACTGAACGTAGGAACAAGGCTTTGATATGGGTGGGGTAGCCTTCATCAGCTTGACCATTACTTATTAAATCAATAGCAGATTGGATCAACCTTTAGCTAGCGGGGGATTCAGGAACTATGGAAAATGTCTTTGGGACTTAATGAAGAGTTTGTTTCATTCTCCAGACCCCCTCTGGAGTGTGACCCCACTCATGTGTGACCTCTGCCTGCAGGTGTTTCTGGTGACGGTGTGGAACTGGGAGTTCTACATGCTGCCCCTCTTCCTGGTGCTGCTCATCGCCTGGAACTACATCCAGATCCGCTCCGGGCGGGTCGCTCAGGACGAGGTGGGCATCTGGTCCTGTTCACACTCCTCTTTATTTATTTAATGTAGAAAAAGTTAATGTAGAACGGCAGTAATGAGGCTGTAGCAACTTCGTTAGTCTTCGTCTTTTTCTTCTCTTTCTTTTTCTATGTCTTCTTCTCATTCGTCTTCTTATTGATCTTCTTCTTTGTCTATGTCTTCTTCATCTTAGTCTTGTTCTTCTTTGTTTTATTTTTCTTCGTGACCTGCTGGTTCCTGTTCATACATATATATATATATATATATATTAGAGCCGGGACCCGATTAAAAAAATTAATCTAATTAATTAGAGGCTTTGTAATTAATTAATCGAAATTAATCGCATTTTTAATCAAATATACATATTTGACCTGAGAACAGTGAGAAGCCATTTTCACATGGATTTTACTCCAAGTGGTCTACAGTGGAGTGCAATCCAGTGAGCCAGGAGTTGGTTATTTTCTCAGACGTGGACTTACTTATCCTGGCCCTGAAACCAGTCATCTGGTTGAGTGTGGGTTGGGTCAGGGTGTGGTTCCTTGCACTCGGAGTCGGGCTAACGTCCACGCTAGCTGCTACATGCTTTGCATTTAGGTGATACTTTAGGCTTGATGTGCTGCGGTGATATGCAAATTCTTTTTTGCATAATTTGCACACAACCGTGCTCTTGTCGACGCTTCCATCCGTCCGTTTTTTAAAACAAAATGTCCCATCCACGGGGCCGACCAAAGCGGTCTCATCAGCTTGTTCGTTCATGTTCGACTATTGTTCACCATGGTTTGTTGTTGTTTGAAGTCCCATGCTGAAGTCATGAATGTTAGTTGGTGCTCCAGTATAATCGGTACGCCTGAAACTCATCCAGTGAGAAACGTTCCGCTGTGCGATTAAAATGCGTTAATTTTTGTGTAATTAATTAATCTTAATTAACGCGTTAAAGTCCCGGCCCTAATATATGTATGTATATATATATATATATATATATATATATATATATATATATATATATGTATTTCTTTTAATAAAAAAACCCAGGACGTGGTGAGTCCTGCTTAGCTTCGTAAGCCTTCTTCTGTTTCTGTCTTGTTCTTCTTTGTCGTCTTCATAAGCATCTATCTTCTATGTCTGTGTCTTCTCCTTTGTTTTCTTCCTCTTCTTTTTCTATGTCTTCTTCCTATCATTCATCTTGTTCTTCTTTGTCATCTGTGTCATCTTCTACTTTGTCTTTTCTTATTCTTCTATGTCTTTATCTTCCCCTCTATCCTCGTTGTCTTTGTATTTTTCTTCTGGACCTGTTGGTTCCAGTTCACATTTAATAACCTATTTATCTATAAGTCGTACAAAGACTCAGGTCGTGGTGAATCAGGAGCGGCTTCGTAGGACTTCTCCTTGTTTTTCTTCCTCTCCCTCTGCAGTGACATACTGCTACCTGTTCACACTTCATTTATTGTAGAAAAACAACCACCTCAAACCCATTTCTCCCAAAATTAAATAGCTGCTGTGTTTCCATAGCAACCAGCTGCACCTAGCTACATAATAATAAATAAATAACACATAATAAAGAGAAACCTCGCTGAATAGACTAATGCAACATATCATTATAGCCTAAGCTAATTTGCAGTACACGGCTTTCTTCTTTTCCGCCTCTAGTTATTGTCCTGAATCCTTCCTCTTCTTCACTGTAATTGGTCTGTTACCCTCTTCTCGTTGAGACTAAGTTTGTATGCCTCTGCTCTGTAAAAGGTCACAGCTCAGTGTTTTTCCGCCCACTGTGACCCACTCTTCCGTTTTACAAAAAAAACAAGACGTAGCATCTTGTATGTGCTCAGTATGTAGAAGCAGTACACACCATAGGTTATAGCAAATAACATACACGCTGTGCAGTTCAGACAACAATGTGCTTAATTTTACTGTTAAAGAGGCCCTCAAATGCTTTCTTGAGTTGTCCCTTTCCTGTAGTGTCCCTGAAGGCTCCCACAAGATTGCTGACATCCTCGTGGATTCATCTTCCTGTTATACACACATGCATTTCCAAACATTTGGACTACCTATGTTGTAAATGTATTATCTTTTCAATTTACACACGGCATCTATTGCACGTCTGTCCGTCCTGGGAGAGGGATCCCTCCTCTGTTGCTCTCCCTGAGGTTTCTCCCATGTTCCCTTTAAACTGTGGGTTTTCTCCGGAAGTTTTTCCTTGTACGATGTGAGGGTCTACGGACAGAGGGTGTCGTATTGTCATACTGATATTCTGCACACACTGTGAAGACCACTGAGACAAATGTAACATTTGTGATATTGGGCTATATAAATAAACATTGATTGATTGATAGTGTGATCTATAGGTATCGGTGCAATGTTCTGCAAAGGCTTAAATCCCTGTGTTCCCTCAAGAGGGAGTTTCTCTCATACACACTCCCCCCACCCCCCTGCCTGAAACACCTCCATTGGACTACTTAGATTACTTCCATAACATAGTGACATCATTATGGAACACACATGCTATTGGCTAGCGCTCCAACATATCAGATAGGTTAAGTGGAAGGACATCTCCAAGCGGTTGACCAATCACAATAGAGCCGGTCAGTTTGAGCATTTCATTCATGTACGAATAATTATACGATGGCAATAGGGGAACTTGAAGATATAAAAAAATATTCTTTACTGAGCCAGAAAAGGGGTTTTTATTCAGAGAAATACCTCTAACTTTAGCTTTACGGATTTAATCCTTGAAATGTTGATAGTATCTAAGAAAATATATATAAGTATATGTCCCAAGTTTACAAAAAAATATGCAAAAACGATATATTATATGATTTTAGAAGTCATCTTTTTTGTAAGGAAATCTTAAAAAAAAAAAATCGAATACACATTCTAATGTCGGAGAATATTCAGATGTCTTTATCGTCAATTCTGGACTTCTCTATCGAAACGTCTTTTCCCCTTTTGTTAGATTACATAAAGATATTGATGTATCATGTTCTGGTATAGACGTGTGATTTGTCTCAACTTCGGTTGCCGTGGTGCGTTGTGAACAAAGACCAACACGGCCTGCTGTCAGTCAGCTGTCCTGCAGAGTGTTTGTGAGGCTGACCCCGGGTCAGCCTGATCCCTGCACTCTGTCACAGGACGACCCCACCAGCACACTGGAGTTGATGCAGAGTCCCAGCGTCAACATGAGACTAAGTTCATAATGTAGAAAAGATCCTCAGCTTTATAATACAGCTGCTGTTTCATTTTCAGGACAATATGGATGTGGGGGATGATGAAGAGGATGATGAGAAGGTATGTACCTGTGTTTCTTTTGTTTGCAGTTCTTTACATTTAAGCATCTGTATTTTATGATGAAAAGAAAGGAAGTTTATTTTTGACAAATTCCTATGATCTCTGATTTTGGGCTCTTCATTCAGTAGTAAATCTTCAGATGCATTTTGATTCCTGACAACCACAAGATTTTAAAAAGACGTTCGGGCTTAATGAAGACCTCACCGACCCGTTTCCACATGTCACGACACATTCATATGCTAATAGAGAGGTGGGCGGGGGGGGAGGTTCTGCTGCATTTGGGAAAGTCCCTGAGCTTAACACGCCCTATAATACCAACAATATGGAACTAATGACAGCACTTAGACATGCTTTTTCAAAGCTCATTGGAAATCTGGTGTTCAAAGTATAACAATGCTTTTTAGTCAATGAAATATTCCTTTAGTTTATTCTAGATGTTTTGAATGGTCTGGCGTAAAGTGGTTCTCAAACTGTCTTCAGTGGCAACATGACCCTGAACTGGTTGAAGTAGTTCAGGGCAGTGAGGGGGTTGATTGGAATTTGACTATTCGTCTTACAGAGACTAATGGTCACCATGAATATCCCAGGTGTGATCCCCTCCGCAGCTCCTTTCCCAGGCCCGTCCCCAGCCTCTGGGTGGCATGGAGCCAGCGACCCTCCGTGTCTTTGAGCAGACGCGAACGGAGATCACAGAGATCACATAGTGACAAAGACCATGGCTTTGGCCAGTAAACAGTCCCCCGATAACCAGCGCCCGCAGACCCCAGGCTCCCCTCTCTTCATCCTCTAACCCTCCTTCAGTCCCCCCATGTTTGATGTGGACATGTAGCCGTGTCTCTACAGATCTGTGGACTGAGAGCCAGACTTCAGACACAGAGTCTCCTCCTGTTTACTCTAAAGCCATCCTCCCTCCTGGGATCTGGATGTTCCTGAGAGCGGTGCCCTTTCTCTATCAAAATGTGGAGTCCAGTCCCACTCTGAAGAGCATTCAATTCACAGCCAGTGAAGCTGGTAGAGAATGTGCCTTTACATTCTGCAGACTGTTCGGTGTCTTTCTCTGAGACAAATATACTTAAAGTACCAAAAGTAATAACACTTAATATGCCAATTTTAGAATCAAATATACGATATGTTTCTATGATAGTTATTGATGTATTAATGACGTGTTAATCAAGATGTAACTGTGGAACTCAATCTAATGACTTTGTATACAGCAGGGTAGCTTGTGAATCTAATCCAGGTGTAACTAAAGTCCTACTTAAGTTTTGATCATGTTTTTATTATTATTATTCCATATCTGTAAAGTAATTAACGACATGAAGGTAGTACATTAATGTAGTTGGGTAGAAGTGGTAGCATTACATTTAAAAAAAATCCCAAGTTAAGTACAAGGAGCGCAAAATTGTACTTGTATGAATTATTGTTTTCATATATTAATGAATTAATTTCATATATTAATGTTCCTAAAATATGTATGTGATACCACATCTTGTATACAAGGGCAGTGTAAACGGTTAATCAATATATACCCCGATAAAACAACTACAACAGCAAATAAGAGCAGCAAACACACCCTTCCCGTTATACACCGTTACTAAACTTCTGATCCCTTTTGGTTTAACTGTAGGAGTCGGAGAGAAAAGGGCTGATGGAGAAAATCCACATGATCCAAGACACCATCATCACCCTTCAAACCCTGCTGGATGGGATCGCTAACTTTGGGGAAAGGATTAAAAAGTAAGAATTTACCAAACCACCATGAATCACAGCTCATTAACTGTATTTGCTTTCAGCTCAAATGTCTTGAATCACAATATGAAATGGATTAAAAGCTTCTACTGTATAAAGTCTGCATTAGAGGGGCCACATGTTTTTATTACAACAAGTACTGTATTTTACAGACAAAGATGAAATTAAGTTGGAATACTTACTGATGATTTATCTTTTTAGCACTTTCAACTGGTCGGTGCCATTCCTGTCCGGCCTGGCTATCCTCATTTTTGTCACTGCAACAATCCTCACGTACTACGTCCCTGTTCGATACGTGGTTCTAATATGGGGTGAGTGTCACACACAGTTTATTAAGTTGTGTGTTGATCTGTCTGTTGGCCTTTATTTAAACAAAGTAAAATATGTCCTTTATCATGTTGTATGATGTATAGCATCCCAGGAATATTTGCTGCTTATATTTTCTGGCTGTTGAGTCCCTTCCCCATTATCTCCTTAATATTAGCTGCTTATAATGTACTGAATGAGTTAAGGCAGATCTTAATGGTGTTAAAAGTATTACAGCCTAAGAAGTGAAAGTAAAAAAAGAATAAAGGCTGCAGCAGTAATAGTTCTCGGACGGCGTGAGCCTCCTCTGCAGGTATTTGTTTGTGTGGAAACAAAGAGCGCAGCCACAAGAGACTAGCGTTAATAATACGTTGGGTGTGAATTTCTGTTTTAGGCATCAATAAATTCACCAAGAAATTACGGAACCCGTACAGCATCGACAACAATGAAGTGGTTGATTTCCTGTCGAGGGTGCCTTCAGATGTGCAGAAGGTAAGCCGGCCAGGAAGCCCAAAATCCCCGAGCCCCGCTACGCTGTGCCTCGCGCTAAAACAACTCCCAGGCATTCTCCCCCCTTGTCTGTATAATTAGCTTCATCTGTATAATTATGTAGCCCCGTATAATTTCTGTTGTGTTTTTGGTCGTGATACATCCCCGGTGGAGGTCTGCTGCTTTAGCTGCTTTGCAGGGCAAGCTGTTCCCAGGCTGCCTCCTGTATGAACTCCCCCCCCCCCCCCCCCCCCCCCCCTCAGCAGGAGCAGAATATAGATATCTCCTCCAACTCGCATACACCCACGGCTAGGCGATAGGAAGAGTCCAATAACACTATATAAAATATTGCAGCAGTATTTGTGCTTTCCCAAATATAATGTCTATATAGTAAAAATATGTATTATTATAATTGTATTTATAATCATTAGTAGTGTGCCGTAGTGGAATAAGTACTCTGATCCCTTACTTAAGTCAAACTAAACATTCTACAGTCTAAACGTTCTGAGTTAAAAAATGTTTTTGTACAGAAGTATTCAGTATGCAGATTGAGGCTTCTTCTGACTCTTATATTAGAGATATTATATTATTCTATTTATTTCTAACAATACATGTAAGAGCATTTTATGTTGTTTGTCAACACTGATCCAATTTAAGTTAAATACTATTGACTAGTACTACAATACTGCATCATATCAGCATAGCATGCATTTTTGTGTTAATAGTAACTGTAGGTTCAAAATAAATGTATAATTAATCATATTTGAAATATAAAACAGGAGAAGTATAAAGTAGCATGACATGGAATACAAAGCATGACAAAAAGGTACTTGATTAAATCTCAAAAAAATGTTCTTGTGACATTCCAACACTGGTAATCTAAATAAAATAAAAAATTCCTTTTACGCTTGATTTCATTTTTCAATAGCAGTGCCAACAATAAAACCATTATGGAAACACTAGTCGTGGTTGAAAAGTTGTCTAAGGCCAATTTAAAGTATGAGACATTTACAAAATATCTGTTGGCATTCTCCCTTCTTGTATCCTCTTTCCTTTCTTTATTTTCTCTTTTTACCCGCTGTTGTCTCTCTTCCTCATCCTCTCTGTGTCTATCCTTTTCTCTTTAAGTCGTTTGACCCCATTTGCCTCCTCCCTGTCCTTCTTGAATGCCCTTGGGCCTCTGGGTTTCGTGACGGAGACTCTTATAGCTTCTCGGCCAGCCACTGTTATTTCTGTGGTCGTCCTGCTCAGTAGTGGTAGTTCTCCCTTATAACGTGGTGCAGGAATTAGTTAGCATTTTACCCCTTTCTATTCCCTTGTTTTGAAATCAACGGTTCTTTTTTGCGTATTAGATGCCTGTGGTTACCTTAAGAGATGTTCAGGTTTTGTTCTAACATTGTGATGTAGTTTGTTTATAGCCTAACATTAGCTGCCTTTAGTTTAGCAGTGGTAGTTTGTTTATAGCCTAACATTAGCTGCCTTTAGCTTATCAGTAGTATTTTGTTTAGCCTAACATTAGCTGCCTTTAGCTTAGCAGTGGTAGTTTGTTTATAGCCTAACATTAGCTGCCTTTAGCTTAGCAGTGGTAGTTTGTTTAGAGCCTAACAATTAGCTGCCTTTAGCTTAGCAGTGGTAGTCAGTTTATAGCTTAACATTAGCTGCCTTTCGCTTAGCAGTGGTAGTCAGTTTATAGCTTAACATTAGCTGCCTTTAGCTTAGCAGTGGTAGTTTGTTTATAGCCTAACATTAGCTGCCTTTAGCTTAGCAGTGGTAGTCAGTTTATAGCTTAACATTAGCTGCCTTCAGCTTAGCAGTGGTAGTTTGTTTATAGCCTAACATTAGCTGCCTTTAGCTTAGCATTGGTAGTCAGTTTATAGCTTAACATTAGCTGCCTTTAGCTTAGCAGTGGTAGTTTGTTTATAGCCTAACATTAGCTGCCTTTAGCTTAGCAGTGGTAGTTTGTTTATAGCCTGACATTAGCTGCCTTTAGCTTAGCAGTGGTAGTCAGTTTATAGCTTAACATTAGCTGCCTTTAGCTAAGCAGTGGTAGTTTGTTTATAGCCTAACATAGCTGCCTTTAGCTTAGCAGTGGAAGTCTGTTTATAGCCTTACATTAGCTTTTTGGTTCTGCTGATTGCATTTATGCTTTAAAAAAATCATAAAGTGGTGTTACTATGTGAAGACGATCCTTCGTAAAAAACGAGTTAGTATCATAAACGTGTGTTTCTCAGATCCTTTTTCTCCAATAGGCTATTCCAAAATCCAATGGAAAAATACCATTAGACTTTTATCAATTGCGCCCTTGAGATGCTAACTTCTGAATCGGCCTACAAAAATACGTCATTAGTCTGCAAAACTCTATTGAAAATGTTATCTGTTTTGCAATGAATAAAAGCTCTACAAGATGGAGAGAAATAAAGGATTATTGTTATAAAAAATAAGAACAACACTTAAGTTGCTCTGGTTTACAGTGACTCATGTTCATATTCCCTGCAGGTTCAGTACAGTGAGAGGAGAGGCAGCAGGAAGAAGAAACTCCTGTAGTTCCTCCTCAAAAACTGTTCCCAGAGGACCTGCATGTCTCTGAGTATGTGGTAGGTTTGAATCTAAATCAGATGTGGTGATACACCGCGCGCCAAACAGACCCTTCAACCAAAGAAGTCCTTTTGAGGACCCCGCAGCGATGACGGAGGAGACACATTTGTTATTTAATTTCCAAAGATTGTATATGTACAGTTTTTTTCTTTAGATAATCAGAAGCTGCTTTATTTTATATATTTCATGGCCCCAGGTTATGTTTTCCTGAAACCAGCAGAAATATCAGTTTGTATTATATTGAATGTATGTGCTGGGTGTGTAACATTTGTTCGATATTTTTATGTTATTTACACTGAAAATGTGCTGACTTCCAAAATGGAATAATCACCTAATGGTGAACAAAGTTGCTGTTGCTGAAATGAAAGTACATTTAATTATGGGTTACTTTTTATGGGTTACGAGTCATCATAAGAAATGTTCTTTGAAAATGGTTTGAAGTGCATGGTATTTGTGGTTTAAAAGATTAAGGCTTTCTTATGTACATATTACGCTGGCCCTGAAAGTCAATAACAACATTTCACAAAACACAACCACAATTCAGAAAACCCAACAACATTAACACAAACAGGTTTTGCAGGTCTCCCTTTAAAAAGAGATCTATGATCTCAATGGGACCAATCTGGTTAAATAAAGGTTTGAAATGAAAAGGGAGGTAGGTCTTTGAAATGGATTCCTCTTTGCTGATTAGATTCGTCTGTCAGTCTAAGCAAAGGATGATACTTCTTATTTAGGGCAAAGACTGGCCCACATATCCCATAATGCCCAGTGGTGGCTAATTGATTACGTTTGCTGAAGAGTTGACGCTTTTTATTAATGTTACTTTTTGAGGAATCCATGTCCAATACGTGCCTACATTTTCCGATTATAGGAAATGTTGTCGTTTTTCTCCATTGCAGCTGTATTTTTTTAAATCTCGTGTTTTCAAAAAATGTTATCTTTGAAAATGTTGTGTTTCGACCATCAGGGCCACCGTACCATACAGCAACATTGATTAGTAGCAAATATTCTGCATCATATCCTTTTTGTTTCTTTCATTTACCTTTTTTGAAAATGGATAAATGGCTATTGTGTAAAACATTGACTGACTGATTTTAATTTAAAGTGACATTATGGACTTATTTTTACATGCAAAGATGAATCCTTACATTTAGTGTTTCATTCAATCTACATAAAGGATGATTGTACTCTGGTGTATTTAATCTTTGCTTCTGAGTGGGATGGGGCAAGATCTGTACACACGCAACTTTATTAACGCAATCACAGATGAATACTTTTGTTTCTCATTTCGGACAGCAATAAATGCAAAGTTTGGGTATATTTCCTGCCTCTGTGTCTCTGCTCTCTCTTTGAATTCTCCTGCACGCTGTTTTGATCCTCTCCATGCTCCCGTGCTGCAGGATTGTGGGCGTCTAACAACACCGTTTCCAAGCCCCCCTCTCTTCATTAGGCTTTCATGAAGCGAGGCGAGGCTGTGCGAGACCTCACCGGCACCCGGGCTCCCCGCTGTGTTGATGGCCCTTGGGCGTCGCCACAAGCGGGAGGATCTCAGCGACCTCATCTCAGCTGCTGCGATGAGACGCCTGCAGCCAGCATCCTATCAAGCACAGCAGCCAGACAAAGCTCCGGTACCGGGCTGCACACCGTTCAGGAGCAGGAGGAGGGTTTTAAAAAGCAGCCACAAGCAACAACAGCCGCACCAATTTAGGGATTGGAGAATTGGAATAGTTAAGATTTTTGCGTTCAGAGTAATACCCTGGGATTTATGGCTTTTAATTCGGAGCGCGTGGGCTCCCAGTCAGCAGCCTCCTAAATGAGTAAAATAAGTGGAAAACTGCTCACGTGAAATACAATAGGAATCCCATAATGTGTGTGCTGTATAATTATAGTGCACATGAAAGTATTTCATAATTGACCTGATACACATGCTATCTTACACAGATCTAAAACAATTTGATGATTTCTCCAATTGTTCCCAGGACAGAGGGTGGGGAATGTGGCAGGCGATGACCTGTATAGCTCTCATCTAGTCAATGTGATTTAGGTATTCAATATTAATAACTCGCTGTCAAGGACACTGCAAGGACATCTCAATTTGACACTTATAGGCCCAGCATGAATATGTATAGGCAGTGAGACGCTTCAAAATTACCAAGTAAAATCACAGTTCACACGTGGGGACTAATGTGATGTGGCGCATGCATTCTGATGAGCCACAAAAACAGCAGCTGATAGGTCTCAAAAGACTTGTTATAACTCAATGTCGGACCTGAGAACGTGTGTGTGTGTGTGTTGTGTTGTGTGTGTGTGTGTGTGTGTGTGTGTGTGTGTGTGTGTGTGTGGTGTGTGTGGTGTGTGTGTGTGTGTGTGTGTGTGTGGTGTGTGTGTGTGTGTGTGTGTGTGTGTGGTGTGTGTGTGTGTGTGTGTGACACCTAACCCTATTATCAGTTGTCGCCAAAACATAGATTGAGGGTGTATGTCCCTAATTTACTGCTTAGTGTGAATGCCACTTTCATGTGGTATTATGTGTCGACAGACATTTTCTTATTGAGGTTATATTTGCAAGTAACTTTGTGAGAAATCACTGTGTTCTTCTCTCGCACAAAATCTTTTTGAATCTCCGCTGACAATCAGAGCTGTCGGCTGTTGGTAGCCTCAGGCTCTTCGGGATCAAGGGCTTTGATGTTGGCCTGCTCCGGGACAACACAGTCGCCCCACAGCCTCTGGGCAGCAAACCCAGCAAGTACAAACACTTCGCCCGTGATTTACCCTGGACTCCCTGAAGGATTGTTCACACTATGGAGAGTGGCGGGGGGTCCACATGGTCAAAATCAAGCTCATTATTAATATTAAACATTGTTGAACAAAGAAAGTAATGGCCTATGTAGACATGTTTTGGAAATTGTTGATAAAAGACGAGTTAAAACGCATCACATTTTTATACACATGGTTAATGCTGCACATTTAACGCAGCTGTACTATTTCTAGCTGTCGATAAATATGAATTTGTTCCTGGAGTGCAATGGCTTCTGACGTAGTTGTCAGACCCCACAGCTCTATCAGATGAACTCAGGTAGGGGCAACTTCTTGTTCGAAAACACCTGTCATGTTACAAATGTGCTCATCTCAATATAACAACTGGATGTTATTGAACCATTAATAATAAAATGTGATCACTTTACAATAGTTATTTCATTTCATTTAATGAAATTTCTTTTTGAGTTTGCAGTTAGGGTATTATTTTTGCAAAAGCTGGACCTTTCTTAAACATCATCAATTAGGCCTACTTTAGCTAACATCAACCATGTGTCTATGGCTTAATGTTTCAACCAACTCCATTATTGTATCCTTCGATTTCAGTCAATTGGACATTATAGTTAGTTTCTATTCGGATACTTTAAGCTTACTTTCAACAATATATTGCTTTGAACTAACTTGTCAACACTTGTATTCATCTATTTTTGGCAACATTTCTTTAAAAAAAAAAAATGCCATTACTTCTAGCTGACTATTTCAACCCTTAACATCCTTTAAGCTAACTATTTCTACAATTAGCCGTTACTTTTAGCTAACTATAACAACAATTTAGTCATTACTTTTACCTAACTTCTACATTTAGTCATTACTTTTAGCTAACTATTTCTACATTTAGTCATTACTTTTAATTTCAACCTTGTAGCCATTTCCTTAAGCTAGCAGTTCAAATATCTGTATGCATGCTGCTTGTTTTTACAGTCTTCATTGCGCACCATGCTCAGGGGCCTCATTTATAACGACGTGCGTAGGATTCACGTGGGAAGGTTGTTTACGTAGTAGAAATCCAAAAAATAGGTACAGACATTTTCCGATTCACCAAACATTGCGTACCGGCGAGGAAAGTGCGTACAGCACTTCCTACGCCTGTTTCCCCTTTATAAATCACAATCGACTCGAAATGCGGCGCAGCTTTTGCGGGCTTCACGTAACGCCCATATTTGCCTATAAATAGTCAAAGAAACGCCCATTCATTCACTCATTTTGACTGACTGCATTAAGAAGATCGCAGGAAATGACGGCAGAACAGCTAAACACCGTGTCAGATTTTAGTTATTTTGGGGAGGTCGAGATAAAATCATATTGTTTGGTGGATGCAGTTTGAACCAGAGTAGCAGCATGGAGGTCGGATCGTCACCAAAATAAATAAATAAGTGGTCCGAAAAAGTTTAATGACAAAAATAATACACATAGCCTGACCTTCCTCAGGCAGTGTGTTTGTGCCGGGGACCTCCTGTCCCCTTGATGAGAAACTGTATGATTGGGGAATCCCTCCGGAGTGGACACATGACTATTGGATATTAATTATTTTTTTGTATTTGGTGGTTTGTGTTCCAGCTGTCGATCAGCAACTATATAAGTTATATCCATAATCCACCAGTTAAAGGAAATACAACAAATGTGTTGTGTTATATTAGCTGTTGTGGTGACACGTTATGGGACATAATTCACCTCTCTTATTGTGTTGCCACACGGACCCTTTAGTGGGAACACCTGGAGAGTTAGCCTCCATTCCTGCTAGCTCATTAAGCAGAGCAGACGATGTGTTGACCTCTCTATATTTAATGGATAATAAAGAGTGGAACTCCGTTCTGAATACACCGCCTCCGACTCCCTTTTCCTGGCGCTACACTGGTGACCCTGACGTTTCCGAGAAAGTTTCCGGAAAATTAACGAGCATGGCTGAACGCGATGTGTTCGTAAAGCTGCCGGAATTCTGGGAGCACGCCGCGGAGGCATGGTTCGCACATGTGGAGGCGCACTTCGCCTGCCGACAGGTCCGTGACGGGGACCTGAAATACTACCATGTGGTAGCAGTGCTGGGCTGCTCTACGTCGTCCAGGTTGGTGGGATTCATCGCAGCCCCCCCACATCATGGCAAATATGAGGCGATTAAGGCCCTTCTCCTTAAGACATTTAGCTTATCTGCTAAGGAGAGGGCCCGCCAGTTACTTGACATTCAAGGCCTGGGAGACAGCAAGCCATCTCAGCTAATGGAGAAAATGCTAAATCTGCTAGGGGGGGAAGATCCCCGGATTTTATTCACGGAGATTTTCCTGCGTCACTTGCCTCCCCGGGTCCAGACGGCGCTGGCCAACACGCCTGTCACGGAGCCGCGTGCCTTGGCTGAGGAAGCGGATCGTTTTTTCCTGGCTACACAACAGCCCGGTGCAGAGACGTTAGCCGCGACGCGCAGCAGCCCATCTGCAGTCAAGACAGCATGGCGGGGGCCGGACACGGCTGTGGCAAGCCGGCGTGGAGACACCGGAGAGTGCTCTTACCACGCACGTTTCGGGACAAGGGCGAAGAGATGCATCACTCCGTGCAGCTACAAACCCCCGGGAAACGGAGGGGCCGGCGCTCGGTAGTGGCCCTGAGCGTCGGCGGCACGTGCAGGCTCCTCTTCGTCAGCGACAGCGTTTCGGGGAGCCTGTTTCTGTGTGACACGGGCGCTCAACGGAGCGTAGTTCCCGCGTCGAGTGAAGACGTCACCCGGGGAGGGCACGGACCGCGATTGACGACGGCTAACGGCGGTCCCATTCGCACGTACGGCGTGAGGCCTATGTGTTTGTGCATCGGAGGACAGCGTTTCAGCTGGGATTTCGTGACAGCGGACATTTCTTTTCCCCTCCTCGGAGCGGATTTTTTGTGTGCTCATGGACTCTTAGTGGACGTTAAGAATAGGCGTTTGATTGATGCCTTGACGTTTTCTTCCCTCGTGTGCACACTTGGCAGCGCAGCGTACGACGGGCTGTCGGGCTCGCTGTCAGGGGCAGACACGTTTCTCAGACTGTTGGCCGAGTTTCCAGACCTGTCGCTGCCCACCTTCTCTGCGCTTACCACTAAGCATGGCGTGGAGCACCACGTCACTACCGAGGGGCCTCCTGTCTACGCCAGGGCCCGGCGGTTGAACCCTTCTAAGCTGGCTGTGGCGAGGGCGGAGTTTGCAACCATGGAGCGCCTGGGCATTGTCCGCCGCTCTGACAGTCCTTGGGCTTCCCCCCTGCACGTCGTCCCCAAACCGAACGGCGGGTTCCGCCCGTGCGGGGATTACCGCCGACTCAACGACGCCACTACGCCTGACCGGTATCCAGTGCCGCACATTCAGGACTTTTCGGCGCATCTGGCCGGTACAGGGGTGTTTTCCAAGGTGGACCTGGTGCGTGGATACCACCAGGTGCCCATGCACCCCCTGGACATTCCCAAGACGGCAGTGATAACGCCTTTTGGACTTTTTGAGTTCCTGCGGATGCCTTTTGGACTCAAGAATGCCGCTCAGACGTTCCAGCGCCTGATGGATTCGGTACTGCGGGACCTGCCGTTTGTGTTTGTCTACCTCGACGACATACTCGTCGCCAGCGCTTCAGTGCAGGAGCACCTGTCCCACCTCCGAGCCCTTTTCACACGGCTCAACGAACACGGATTAATCATCAATCCGGCAAAGTGCCAGTTCGGGGTGTCTGACATTGATTTCCTGGGGCACCGCGTCACCAAGGGCGGTGCGACACCTCTGCCAGCGAAGGTGGAGGCTGTTGCGGCTTTTCCTCGCCCGCTCACAGCCCGGTCGCTCCGTGAGTTTCTGGGGATGGTGACCTTCTACCACCGTTTCATCGCCCGGGCCGCACACATCATGCGGCCGCTGTATGAAGCGTTGAAAGGCAAGACCCCCGTTCAGGCGATCGACTGGACAGCAGAGGCGGACGTCGCTTTTGCTGAGGTCAAGACCGCGTTGGCTCAGGCGGCTTTGCTGGCACACCCATCATCTACGGCTCCCATTTCCATCACCACGGACGCGTCGGACTACGCGGTCGGCGCAGTGCACGAGCAGTGGGTGGAGGGCGCTTGGCAGCCGCTCGCCTTTTTCAGCCGCCAGCAGACGCCCAGAGAACGCAGGTACAGCGCCTTTGACCGAGAGCTCCTTGGACTTTATTTGGCCGTGCGGCACTTCCGTTTCATGCTGGAAGGCCGTGAATTTACGGCGTTTGTCGACCACAAGCCGCTCACCTTCGCCATGTCAAAAGTGGCGGAGCCTTGGTCGGCACGTCAGCAGCGGCAGCTTTCCTACATATCAGAGTTCACTACGGACATTAAGCACGTGGCTGGCAAGTCGAACCTGGTTGCTGATTGCCTCTCCAGAGTCGTCATCGGTGCCGTCCAGTTGGGCCTGGACTATACTCGCATGGCGGCGGACCAGGTCACAGATCCCGGCGTCCAGGCTCTGAAGGTGGAGAGCGCGGGGCTGCGCTTGGAGGACGTAGTGTTCGGCGACGCGGGCATTACCCTCCTGTGTGACGTTTCCACGGGGCTGGCGCGGCCTGTCGTCCCTGCCAGCTGGAGGCGCTCTGTGTTCGAAGCGGTGCACGGCCTATCACACCCCGGCGTTAAACCTTCGGTGCGCTTGGTGGCCGCGAAGTTCGTCTGGCATGGGCTGAAAAAGGATGTGAGGACTTGGGCCAGGGAGTGCGTGGCTTGTCAACGCGCTAAGGTGCACCGCCACACGAAGGCCCCGTTGGAGCGTTTCCTGGTGCCTGAGAGGAGGTTTGATCACGTCAACATTGACCTGGTTGGTCCGTTGCCTTCCACTCAGGGGTTTTCCTACCTCCTCACCATGGTGGACAGAACGACCCGTTGGCCGGAGGCAGTTCCGCTCGTTTCGACATCAGCCGCAGACGTTGCCCGGGCCTTCATTGCAACGTGGGTTTGTCGTTTTGGCACCCCGTCAGACATTTCCTCAGACAGGGGCTCTCAGTTCACGTCCGAGCTCTGGAACGCTGTGGCAAGCGGTTTGGGGGTCAAGCTGCACAGGACTACCGCTTACCACCCTCAGGCTAACGGCCTCTGCGAGCGCTTTCATCGCTCCATGAAGGCGTCCCTCAAGGCGTCCCTCAAGGCCGGCCTTACGGATGGTAACTGGGTCGACAAGCTGCCCTGGGTGATGCTGGGCCTGAGGACCGCACCTAAGGAAGATCTGCAGTGTTCTACAGCGGAGATGGTCTACGGTCAGCCGCTGAGAGTTCCGGGGGATTTCCTCCCAAATGCTTCAGCTCCCTGGTCTGCCACGGCCCAGCGAGTTTTTCTGCGTGACGCGGCGGAGGCTTTCGCTCCAGTCCCGACTACTCAGCACGGTGCGCCAGGGTCTCAAGTTCCCGCGGAGCTACGCTCAGCTGGGCACGTCTTCATCCGTCACGACGCACACAGAGGCCCCCTGCAGCCACCTTACGACGGACCTTTCCGGGTTTTGGAACACGGTGAAAAACACCTGGTGGTCGACATGGGCGGTAAGGCTGAGCACGTCTCGGTTGACCGGGTGAAGGCTGCTCACTTGGACGTGGACCGGCCGGTGGTGCTGGCTCGGCCGCCGAGACGGGGCCGACCCCCGGCTTTGATTCCTGTCAGGGAGTGTGGACCTGTTGTTCCGGTCCCTCCTCTGTCAGGGGCCGCACGGGCGGAGGTCGCTGTACCGACTCCGGTGCGCAGGTCTCGTGGGGGCAGGCGGATTGTTCCTCCCCGCCATACGGATTTTGTTTACACGTGAATTCTGGGGGGGCTTGTGTGGTGACACGTTATGGGACATAATTCACCTCTCTTATTGTGTTGCCACACGGACCCTTTAGTGGGAACACCTGGAGAGTTAGCCTCCATTCCTGCTAGCTCATTAAGCAGAGCAGACGATGTGTTGACCTCTCTATATTTAATGGATAATAAAGAGTGGAACTCCGTTCTGAATACACCGCCTCCGACTCCCTTTTCCTGGCGCTACACTGTACAATTTACTAAATATGGTGTTCTTAGTTTCCATACCTCCTGTGTTTTACGAGCGACTTCTCAAGTCTCGCAAACGGCATAAAACACGATTAAACATGATAGTATATAAAACCATGCTCGTATCTACAACCTATAGAAATGCAAAACGGCGTCAGTTTAGACGTAATTCTGTCCTCCTGCTTACCGCATCATTTATGAGAAAACATTTCATAACATTAACACAACATATTCGAGGTGGTTTTAAATAACATATCCGTATTTATTTATTTCTCCAAGTTATGTTTTTGTGTGCACTGAGGAGTCTCAAACAGGCGTTTGTTCAATCATTTTAAGATTGGCTTTAATCAATGTTTGAAAATGAATTCTTCATATATGATAAATGAGAGGTAACATTTTATTTATGGTATTATTTCCACATATTTCTCTCCATTCTTCCTTCTGCCAACACGGTGTCGCAGTTTCTCGTCTCTCCCGTTTTTGTGCTTAGTGCATACGCATGGGTTAGAGTTTGCGTGGAGGACCGCACATTTTCCCGTCAAGTTAGTATTTTATAAATCGCACACATTGCGTAGAAACTGGCGTACACCATTTTTTTTAGCGTATATCCCTTTATAAATGAGGCCCCTGGCCGTTGCACTGAATGAGAGCGTACGTTTGGACTGACAGTATGATCAACCAATCATATATTGTTTTGTAGCCAATGGGCGTGTTCTTTCAGAGTTTCCCTCGGTTCCAGGGTACTCTAGTACCTCATTCACACCAACGCAACTCCGGTTCAAGCTCCGTGCTAGAACTTTTCAGGTTCAGAACCAGTTCTTCGGTTTAGCTCTGGCTCTTTTCACACCGCCCAGAGTCCGACTGGTAATGCGTCGTTGCAAGGCAAGTTTATTTATATAGCACCTTTCAGCACCAGGCAATTCAAGGTGCTTTACAAAAATGAAAGACATTCAGACAAAGGCATTTAAAAACAGTAAAAGATAATAAAAGAAACATTAAAAGAAAAACAAAAAACATTTAAAATCAGTCATTAAAAAGAAAATCTAATAAAATAAACATTAAAAGATAAAAGTTACAGTGCAGATATGAATAGTTCAATTATTTCGGTTCTTGATTTATAATTTATTCACAGAACCTCCCTTTGGAAATCTGAACATTTCCGTCCCGATTGTTAATTTAGACTGATTGTTTTCACCATGTTATGCTCGTATGACATCCACAATCGGACCCTCAGGAGGGTGTACTAGCCTCCTACTCTGCTTTGCGTTCCATAACAAAGTCTTTAAGTGTTACCTGAACACCCCGTGTTACCAAAACACTATTCTTAACCCGTCGGTGATGTGATACTTGTTCCTCAGTACAAATCACCCAAAAACTGATCGTAAACCCTGGCTACGATGGATATCCCAAATATCCTACTTTCGAGCAGTCCCTCTCATAAATATCATGGAGAAATTAATTACGTTTAAATTTAAAACATTAAAAGAAAAAATACATGGATAAAAGTTACAGTGCAGTCAATTAAAAGCAGCGACAAAAAGAAAAGTCTTCAGCCTGGATTTAAAAGTAGTTAGAGTTGCAGCGGACCTGCAGGTTTCTGGGAGTTTCTTCCAGATATTTGGAGCATAATAACTGAATGCTGCTTTACCATGTTTAGTTCTGACTCTGGGGACAGAAAGCTGACCAGTCCCTGAAGTCCTGAGAGATCTGGATGGTTCATAATTTAGCAGGAGGTCACAAATGTAATTTGGGCCTAAACCATTCAGTGCTTTATAAACCAGCAGCAGTATTTTGAAATCTATTCTTTGACACACAGGAAGCCAGTGTAAAGACTCCAGAACAGGAGTGATGTGATCCACTTTCTTAGTGTTAGTGAGGACTCGAGCAGCAGCGTTCTGAATCAGCTGCAGCTTCCTAATAGATTTTTTAGTGAGACCTGTGAAGACACCATTGCAGTAGTCGAGTCGACTGAAGATAAAAGCATGGACAAGTTTTTCCAAATCCTGCTGTGACATTAGTCTTTTAATCCTAGATATATTCTTTAGGTGATAGTAGGCTGATTTAGTAACTGTTTTAATGTGACTGTAGAAACTCAGGTCAGAGTCCATGACTACACCTAGATTTCTGGCTTTATCTGTTATTTTGAACATTGCAGACTGAAGCTCAGCGCTCACTTTTATACGTTCTGACTTTGCTCCGAAAACCATTACCTCAGTTTTATCTTTGTTTAATTGGAGAAAGTTCTGACACATCCAGTCATTGATTTGTTCAATGCACTTACTCAGTGTTTGAATTGGAGCATAGTCTCCTGGTGAAATTGTTACATAGATTTGTGTGTCATCTGCATAGCTATGGTAACTTATTTTGTTGTTTTTCATTATCTGAGCCAGTGGTAGCATGTAGATGTTAAAGAGAAGAGGCCCCAAGATGGAGCCTTGAGGAACCCCACATGTCATATTTGTCAACTCAGATGTGTATGTACTAGGGATCGACCGATATGGCTTTTTCAAGGCGGATACCGATACCGATTATTAGTAATCAAGGAGACCGATAACCGATATTTGGAACCGATATACATTTGCAGTAAAATCAGAAAAACTATAGTGTCAAAATGTAGAATAACACAAACTCCAACACAACTCAACACAACTTCTTTGAAATGCATTTAAGCATATATTATGTTTAATGAACTTTTAAACATCTTACAACTGGTTTCCTCTCTGTGCCCTTTTCTTTAGTGCAGCCATCTGCTATGAGTTAGAGAGAGACAAGAAGTGGGGCTGCAGGCTGATATGCTTGACTAACAATAATGCTTAATTTATTATATCAAACCAATGCCTGTCTATCTAGCATAAAATCCCAATAAATTGCTAGCAACTGCAAAACACTAGTGCTAGCTAATGTTTTGCAAACTATTAAAAGTGAGTCTATTACAGTAGACCTAACGTTAGTCTAGTAGCCTCACTTCTAATATTTTGCTAAACATTAGCTGAATACATGTTGATTAGCTAATGAGCTTCACATATCAATCTGAAAAACTGCGAGGCTCCACTCGCAGCCCCCCCCCTCCGCACCACAGTTACTCCGTTGCGAGACGCTGCACGCACCACCAACTCTGACTGACTTCCCACGTCCCTGTGTAACTGGGAAACTGATAGAATTGGATCAATAGATCGTGCTGTTTTTGCAACTTTAGCATAGGGGATTGGGATGTTTATTGAACTTCGGCTTTCAACTGATTTACCTTCGAAACACATGTATGGCTCTGCCGCTCAGCGCTGCTACTTGCCTCTGTCTGTGTCTGCGTTCTTCGCACCTGCCTGTAATCTGAGAAGGTCCCGCCTCTATGGCTGGCTCCCGCCCGGAAAATCTTCAGTGTTGATTGACACTTAAGTAATAGCCTATCAGATAGCGCTGCGGGCGGGACATTGCTCGTGTACAGAGAGTGGTGACTGCAGTCAGAGAAACGGCCGCATCAGAGCCAAAGTGTTATCGGTAATTTTATTAAAAAAAGGCCGATACCGATAATCGGTCAAATGAGGAATATCGGCCCCGATAATCAGCCAGGCCGATAATCGGTCGACCCCTAGTATGTACCTATAGAAACAAAGTTGTTTCTGTCCTTTAGGTAGGATTCAAACCAATTTAGAACTGTTTCCGAAAGTCCCACCCAGTTTTCTAGTCGGTCTAGTAATATGCTGTGGTCAACAGTGTCAAACGCAGCACTGAGATCTAATAATACTAACACTGAAGTTCTGCCACTGTCTGTGTTTAAGTGGATGTCATTGAAGACCTTTACAAGAGCAGTCTCAGTGCTGTGGTTTGGACGAAAGCCTGACTGGAACACATCGAAATTACTCAACTGTTGAAAAACAACTTTTTCAATGATTTTACCTAGAAATGGGAGGTTTGATATGGGCCTGTAATTGTTCATTACTGAAGCATCTAGATTATTCTTTTTTAAGAGCGGTTTAATGACTGCAGTTTTCAGGGCCTGTGGAAAAATACCTGAGTGAAGACATTTGTTTACTATATGAAGTAGATCTGAGGCCATGCAAGGAAAAACATCTTTGAAAAATCATGTTGGAATAATATCAAGGCAGCAGGAGGAGGATTTCAGAAGTTGTATAATGTCCTCTAGGTTTTTATCATTAATCTGATGGAATTGTGTCATGGTGCTTGAATTGTTATTAGGTGGACACAGAGACAACACTTTTGCTGTTCCTGATGCAGAACAGAGTCCTGCACGGGTCTGATTTTCAAGACCCGCTCCCGCCCGCACCCGCGACGTGCAATACCGAACCCGCCCCGCTACCCGCACATATTGCCAATTAGTTCCGCAACCCGACCCGTCGGCACAAGATCCGCAACCTGACCCGAACCCGCATAGCCTAGCCTATATATGAGTAGTGAAAACGTGCAATTATTAACACATGCAGTTGCATATTTGTCTCAAAAAGCGTGGGATGTTGGTTATTTTCTCCATCTAGGATGACACCAAAAGCCTCCCAGACGTTGGATTTCGTTCTTGAGGAAGTGTTATTGAAAATGCTGTATTCTCCACTAGAGAGCATCACCTCAGCCATTTCGAATGTGGCGCGCACAGCAGCAGATTGATGCGCTGCAGAGGTTATGATTATGCACGGTCCCGCGGGGGAGAGGTCTGAGGATTTAAACATTAAACTAAATTATTATTATTTTAATATATTTATTATGCAATACCCGCGACCCGACCCGCATCATCTTTGTTTTACCCAGAACCGAACCCGGAAAAAAGCGTTTGAAAAAATACCACCCGCGAATCAACTTTTTTGCGGGTCACCCGTTTTTGCGGGTCACCCGATGCAGGACTCTGATGAAGAGGCACTGACTGCTTGTCTGATTTTCTGAATTTTGTCAGTGAAAAAGGAGGCAAAATCATTGCACGCCCTGGTGGATAGAAATTCAGAGGCTACTGACACTGGGGGGTCAGCAAACAAGGCACGTGCGTTGTTTTTGTTTTTGGTAATGATGTCAGAGAAGAACGATTGTCGTGCGTTTTTCAATTCCAAATTATAAAGGCCAAGTCTCTCTTTATAGATTTCAAAGTGAACCTGGAGATTTGTTTTTCGCCACCTGCGTTCAGCTTTTCGACATTCTCTTTTTTCTGTTTTCACGGTCATGGCCTTTCTCCATGGAGATATTTTCTTGCCAGACACTTCCTTTATCTTAATTGGAGCAATGGCATCTATAACGTTTTTAATTTTTGAATTGAAATGATCTACTAGCTCATTTACTGAGATGTTAGCAGGGGCAAGTGTGGAAGAAAAATTCTGAGTAAACATTTCCCTAGTATTTTCAGTTAAATATCGCTTTGTGGTTATCTCTTTTTGAACATTTTTGTGAACAGAAATAGAGCTCTCAAAGAAAACACAGGAATGGTCAGAGAGTGCAACATCAGTCACCACAACCTTAGAGATATTCAGACCCTTTGAGATAATTAAGTCCAGAGTGTGCTACTTTTTGTGCGTGGGCTCCGTCACATGCTGAGTCAGTCCATAGCTATCAAGAACACAAAACAGTTCTTTAGCCCCTCTGTCCTGGGGGTTGTCAACATGGATGTTAAAATCACCAACAATGACTAGACGGTCAAAGTCAATACACACTATATACAGCAGTTCAGTAAAGTCATCAAAAAAGCTTGCACAGTATTTGGGTGGTCTATAGATATTTAGGAACAGAGCTCGAGAGGAGCATTTCAGCTGAAGGGCCACATATTCAAAAGAATCAAAGTTCCCATAAGATGTCTTCCTGCATTGAAGGGAATCATTGAACAGAATAGCAACTCCACCCCCTTTCTTATGCATTCTTTCCTGACTCATAAAACTAAAGTTGGGAGGGGTTGATTCGATAAGAACAGCTGCACTGTTATTTTGTTCAATCCAAGTGTCTGTTAAAAACATAAAATCGAGATTATGCTCAGTGCTAATACATTGATTAAAAATGTTTTTCCTGCCAAAGACCTGACATTTAATAAAACTAGTTTAAGTTTGTTAAACACACTATCAGTCATGTTTTTTGTAACAAGCTGTGGCTGACATGGAATCAATGCTAAATTAGATAAACTCACACAAACGTTTGAGCGCTTCCTGTTTCTAAAATGATTCACCGCTCTTAATCTATTACCTATCAACACAGATATCGGCAAAGCTATAGGCAGGCAGGGCCCCGGCATGTCCTGGAAAGAGTTGAGAGTGCCATACGCCCTTGAGCCTGGACCCATCACATATCAGTAAGAGTTTGTTGCGTTTTGTACACACACATCCTTATCAGGAGACGGGGGAGATGGTGCGGGGGTAAAGGACATGCTGCCAGGGGGGGGGGGGGGGGGGTTGACGTAGGCGCGGTGATGAAGACGGGGGAGATGGTGCGCGTCTCTGCGGTGATTTTGGTGGGCGTCGTTGAGGAGCGGGGGTAAAGGACATGCTGCCAGCCCTGCGTATCGCCTTAGTTTGGTCTTTGAAATCCAGGAAGGAATCGGTGCCAACCCTCTGTATCTCCTTCATGTGTTCAACGATCTCCAGGATGGTGGGCGAGGGTGAAAGGAGTATCCTCAAAGGCGTTGACAGGGGGGGTGACGGGCAGTGGAGACTCCTCCATGTGTCTCATAGGTCTCCCATAATCAGAACATTCCTCAGGTGGGTGCAGTGATAATTCTTCAGGGTTTTCTGTGCGATGTGTTGTGTCTTTCTCCTGTTTTGATTCCTCTTGCCGCTTGTCCTTGGCAGAGGGAACAGATTGATGACGCAGGCAGTTGAATATGTTAGAGATAAACAATTTCACTCCTGACTTGTTCAGGCAAACTCCATTTGCCTTGAAAAGATGTCTGCGGTCCCAGAAAAAGTTAAAGTTGTCAATAAAATGCACAGAATGGTCAGTACAGACAGTTGAAAGCCAGGTGTTCAGTGCAAACAATCTGCTGAATCTCTCCACTCCTCTTCTGACTGGCGGTAGAGGGCCACTGATGAACACCTCTGCATTTAGAGAGCTGGCAGTTTCTAAAAAACATTTAAAGTCTTCTTTCAGCACTTCTGACTCTTGTTTCACAACATCATTTGTTCCAATGTGCAGTACCACATTCTTCACAGTCGGATGTTCAGCCCCAATATGCAGGATCTTCTCAGCCAAGTCAGAGACCACATCCTTGGGAAAACAGAGTACTTTGGTGTTGTTCTTACTACACAGACCTTTTACATCTCTTACAGCAGAGTCACCCACAATCAGAGTTTCAGGCCCAGTCGTTAGCTTTCCCTCTAGCCTTTTACTTTTGGAGTAGCTATTGTTCCTTACCCTGCTGTGTGAAGAGGACAGGTTATCCAGGTCATCAGAAAGGGATCTCCGGTTCTCGGTCAGCGGAGCGTATCTGTTCTGGATTGGCACACTTGGTGGTTTAGGAGGATTGTTTGTAATTCTCCCTTTAGCAGCTGTCCACTGCTGTTTCCTAGTATGAATAGGGGTTGAAGAGGCGCTCTTCCTGGGTGATAACAATGCAGGCCAGCCGGTCTCATCACAGATTTCAGAGCGATGGGCTCTGCCTGTTATCCGTCCTCCCAAATCCCATGGAAATGATTTACTCGTAGGCTTTGCACCCAGAGAGTTCCAGGGAGGACTACCACTTGTAGATTTATTACCCCGTACACAGCCCTCCTGTTCCTTGGAATCCTTGTAGCTGCTAACTAGCTGTGAGTTAGCATACCCTTCTCCATTATTTTGCAACACTGGTAAAGTGGTGTCATTCCCACGACATAGTCCATTCACTTCCACGTTAACTTCCAACCGTTGCATTTTCATTTCCAACACAGCTATCTTCTGTATACATTTGTGGAAGTCATCTGTAGAGAACGGAGGCATTTTACTACCAACTAGCTTAAGCTGTGGGAGCAGGCCTCCTGTGATCTGCGATCTACGGAGGCCTGCTCCCCCCTGTAGAGTACGGCTGCACCGGAGAGGTTTTTACCCCGGAGTCGTCGCGGAGAGACGGAGCGGCTCTACCTGTTGCTGCCTGCGATCTGCGATCTACGGAGGCCTGCTCGTCGTGAAGAGACGGAGCGGCTCCACCTGTTTGCTGCCTGCGATCTGCGACCTACGGAGGCCTGCTCCCACCTGTAGAGTACGGCTGCACTGGAGAGGTTTTTACCCCGGAGTCGTCGCGGAGAGAGACGGAGCGGCTCTACCTGTTGCTGCCTGCGATCTGCGATCTACGGAGGCTGTCCTTTGCTGCTGTGCTGATTTTGCTCCAGGAACATCGCGGATTCTGTGTGCTGGTCTGGGAAAATGGCCCATATCGGGATTCTGCTGTGCCTGTTAACTATTTTGGACTATGAGAAGATCTCTAGTCATTCTGAGAAGTCTACTGGATTCAGGTCTGTTCTGCCACCCGCAGTGGGCATCCCCTGCAAAGGTTAGGATGTGTTGCTCAAACAATTACCGGTTGACTTGTCACAGACAATCTGCTCGACAAAATATGTTTGTCTTTTTTGTTTTCCTGCGATGATGGTTCTTCAGGACTGCTTCTTAAGCTCAAATCACACTCTCGCAGACTTTTCCGGTGATTCTAAAGTAGATGACAATGTATGTGTGTCGCTTAAGAGGAAAAGATGCCTGTTTTTTTTGTTGTTATTACTGTCAGGAAATGTACAACCTTAACCTGGTCCGCCCAGTAGTAGTAGTCAGATCGCTACTCCTGCTGATTTTAAAGCTAGGTCTGGGTTGGGTTTCATCCACTTGAATGTGCGCAGTCTGTTAGGTAATATAGATTTTGTCCATATTTGGGCAAGCTCGACTGACGCTGACGTCATTGTTTTATCAGAAACATGGCTAAACAAATCTATTTTGGCCTTTGACATTGCCTTAAATGGTTATAATGTGTATCGTACCGACCGGCCTAATAAAGGTGGTGGCGTTGCCATTTATGTTAAGAATAAGTTCAGTGTATCCACATTAGTTTCCAAATCCATCAGTAAGCAATTCAAATGTTTTGCCTTAAATATAGAAGTGGCAAAGGGTCAACAGGTCATGGTCGTGGGCCGTTACAGACCCCCCTCAGCTGTCAAAGACTCCTTGTCTTCGCTAGCAAATCTTTTATCGCAACTAGACTACAAGGAAATAGTGCTACTTGGAGATTTTAACTGGGACTGGTTAACTGCAGTGTCAAAGGATTTTAAAAACCTTTGTATCTCTTTTAATGTTACTCAGATTGTTGACAGTCCTACTCGCCCTAATATTAAGTCCCCAAATAAATCCTCCCTAATTTATCTCATTCTAACTAATATTCCCTATAAATACTCAGCTGTGGGAGTATTTGCGAATGATCTGAGTGACCACTGTGTTGTAGCCACAATTAGGGACACAAAAGTCCAAAAGGTTAAACCTTGTATTATCATCAAGAGAGACATAAAACATTTTGTGGAGCAGGGTTTTGTGCATGATCTGTTTGGGTTTGATTGGGGGAAAATCGATTTGTGTGCTGATGTTGAGACTGCATGGTCTTATTTTTATCTTGGTTTTATGGAAATTATAGATAGACATGCACCCCTGCGTACATTTAGAGTGAAGGGATGAGACAATCCTTGGTTTTCTGCTGAATTATCTAGTCTCCTGCATGAGAGAAACAAGGCCTGGGCAAAGGCTAGGAAATCAGGCTCAGAGGTAGAATGGCTGCGTTTTAGGCAGCTAAGGAATAGATTCACTTCACATGTCAAAAGTATTATCTGTCAGTAACCACAAAGAACCTGAACAACCCTAGACAATTCTGGAAAGCCATAAAATCGATATCCACCGGTGATATCCGTAATGAGCTACCTCCGTGCCTTACCACAGCATCTGGCACTATATCGGATAGGGCTACCATGTTAAATTGCTTTAATGAGAATGTTGTGTCCTGTGGCTCTCTGTTTCATTCTGCTTCTGTGAACACCACAGTCGGTGACACAGAACAATGTGGTCTGGAAAACCCTTTCAGTTTTACTCCTTTTACTGTTGATGTTGTTCGTGAAGTCTTAACCAAGCTAGATCCTAAAAAGTTGGCTGGTCCGGACAACGTAGAACCTTTCTTTTTAAAGATAGCTGCAGATTTTATTGCTCCACCTCTTACTCTTTTTAACCTCTCTCTCAGCACGAACAAAATCCAAAAAGTATGGAAGTCAGCGTATGTCCTGCCACTACTAAAAGGAGGGGAGGCCACCTTATTAAACAATTATAGACCCATCTCTAAATTGTCAGTTCTGGCTAAGGTTCTTGAACGCCAGTGAGTGAACAGGTAAAGGTGTTTTTATGTACAAATGACATCCTGTCTAAACATCAGTCAGGCTTCAGAAAGCAACACAGCACCATCACTGCCACAATGAAAGTGGTGATTGATGTGGCGAGTATTTTAGATAATAAGCAGAGTTGAGCAGCTCTATTTGTTGACCTATCCAAAGCTTTTGATACCGTCGATCATCGCATTTTGAAGCAGAGGCCCAATGTGTTCAGTTTGATGGGCTGTCTTCTGAGTGGTTAAACATCACTAATGGTGTACCACGAGGTTCAGTTTTAGGTCCGCTATTATTCTCTATCTATATTAATAGTTTAGGTGAAAATGTCGAAGGAGCAACCTTACATTTTTATGCGGACGATACCGTTATGTACTGTGCAGGTCCCTCGATTAACGAGGCTGTTGTTAAATTACAGGCTGTTTTTAACATTATTCAGGCTCAGTTCTCTGAGCTTAAGCTTCTTTTAAATGTGGATAAAATCAAGGTAATGCTTTTTTCTAAAGCTAAAGCTAAAAATACACCGGATACTGCTTTGGATATTGTAACTACGCTAGGAATACAACTTGAAGTGGTTACCTGTTACAAATACTTGGGTATCTGGCTTGATGATTGTCTCACTTTTAAATTTCATGTAAATAACCTGCTTAAAAGCTGAGGGTTAGGCTAGGTTTCTTTTACAGAAATAAGTCCTGTTTCTCGCTTGAGGCCAGGAAAAGGCTAGTCACTGTGACCTTTTGACCTGTGCTGGACTATGGTGATTTGTTATATATGAATGCACCTGCCAATTACCTGAGCAAGTTAGATGCTGCGTATCACAGTGCACTGAGATTTTTGACAAATTGTAAAGCACGTACGCATCACTGTACCCTGTATACCAAGGCGGTTTTGCCATCACTTACTGTACGGAGGCTCAGTCA
Source organism: Pseudochaenichthys georgianus (assembly GCF_902827115.2). NCBI lineage: Eukaryota > Metazoa > Chordata > Actinopteri > Perciformes > Channichthyidae > Pseudochaenichthys > Pseudochaenichthys georgianus. The sequence continues at coordinate 14,504,804 of NC_047505.1, forward strand.
CTGGTACTTTTTCATTTACAAAGCCATGTTGGATAAACTACCATCTTATATCTGCTCCCTGATCTCTCTGCGAATTGAAAGTACTTATTGCCTGAGATTGCATGCTGTGGTTTTATTAAATGTGCCAAGTGCTAGGACTGTCTTAGGGAAGAAAGCTTTTAGCTTCACTAACATGGAACAGTCTGCAAAAAGAATGGAAAATTACCAAGCTAGTACCACTACATGTTTTTAAAGCTCGGTTGGATGCTACCAAATCAGATGCTGTTGGTACCTGTACATGTGGTTAAATATGTAAATTGTAATCCCTGTACATTTTGCTGTATGATGTCCTTTTGTTGTTCTGTTGTTATGTCTTCTTGTGGAACCTACTGCTGCAGGTCTCCCTTGAAAAAGAGATCATTGATCTCAATGGGATTTTACCTGGATAAATAAAGGTTTTTAATTGAATTGAAGCTAAATAGCATGCAGTAGCCAGGCTTTAGCTGTTGCTAGGCCACGCTACTGTAAGACTGAGGTCGTAGTAAAAATGTTGAAATATGGCTGAAACCCTCCGTCTATTTACGAAGATGAACTGTCCCAGTGATAAGTTAATGTCCAGGAGCCGCTGCTCGAAGTTTTCAGAGAATAAGAGTAGGAAAATCAGCATAAAAAGTAAGCAGAGGCAGGAGCAAAGAGAAAAGAGCAAGCAGAAAAGCGTCTGCACTGTAAGTGCATCGTTTGGGTCATGACGTAACCATTTGCGTGCCTGCTTCATAAAGCCAAACCGCGCGGATGAAATCAGTTGCATTCATTTCTTATGGCTCTATCTGCAGCTTTTCCGGAGTCATTTCTGTGGTTTAGTTATATTCTTATAAAAAAGTGTACTCGTGTCAATAAAGGTTTTTTTTAAAACACAACTGCTTCCGAGGTCGGTCTTATTTCTTAAGGTGGACTGAACCATGAGTGTGGAGTAACGTTGTATCTTTCATTTAAATGAACTGTAACCTTCACCCAGGTATGTAACAGCTGTTCTCAAATGAACACGTGAAGTAAAGTTTAATATTTATAGTTTTATAGATTTATAATGAGTTATATGGAGAGGTGATCAACGTGAATGCTCAGGTTCCACCTTAACACGCAGACACGTTGCTTCACCATGAGCAGAAACCTTTATATACAGTCTATGGCAGAAACACTGAAACTCTGAAACTCTTGTTAAGTTTCCCCATCGTTGTATACAAACTGGATAAAACGCGGGCTTTTTGTTGTTGTTCAGGAGTGGATCTGTCTCTGCCCCTGCCCCCGCCTCGACGTAAGCGTGACGTATGTGGTGCTTTTGCTCTGGCCGGAAAATTTTTTGGTCCTCGAAACGAACCGGATTCCGGAGCTAAGGGCTGCTCCGCTGCGGTGTGAAGAGGAAAACCCGGTGCTTTTCAAGCTCCAGCTCCGAACTGGCCCTGAAACACCGTTGGTGTGAATGAGGTATAGAAGGCCCGCTAGTTAACTGGCTCGAGGCAGAGGATCTAGATCAAGGGTGCCCAACCAGTCGATCGCGATCTACCGGTCGATCGCGGGGAGATTCCCAGTCGATCGCGAGATGTGTCTAAAAATAGAACAACAATATTCTGTTTTATCGTTAATGTCCTATAACATAATCTTCCCGTGCCAGAATAATGCACTTGAACGCACCAAAGCTTTGTGATTGGCCGGCGTGACCCCAATGTGTGGGGGCGTGGCTGGTGGGCAGTGGGCACTATTTCGCTGACGTTGTCCGTGTCAACAGGAGTGACAGTCCGCACACACACAAGACCGCAAATGGCAGAAGCAAAAAAGCCCAAAATATATAATTTTTACTCCGAGTGGGAGGATGATAATTTTTGTATCTATTCCAATTCATAGTCCATCTGTCTCTCATCTGCAATGCGAGCGTGGCTTTATCGAAAAGGGTAATTTAGGAGCGGCATTTCAAAACAGTGCACAAACGCTACGAGACGGAATTCCCTCTTAATTCTGCCCTACGCTCCCAAAAGGGGAGGGACCTGAAAGGACTGCTAAATGCACAGCAGTCCATTTTCACCAGGCCAACAACAAGAGCAAGGCTGCTACCATAGCATCTTATCGTGTCAGTCACGTTCTTGCGAAACACATGAAGTCTTTCAAAGACGGCGAAGTTGTGAAAGAAGCATTCCTGGAGGCTGCCGGCTCGCTTTTTGGGGACAGTAAACATAACAGAAGCATTTCAACAGGTTTTTGATATAATAAAAACTCAAGTTAGATACCGTTATTAATCAGCTGTAAGTTTTAATTTGTTTGAACTTCCATCCATCCATCCATCTTCTCCCGCTTATCCGTGGTCGGGTCGCGGGGGTAGCAGTTCCAGCAGAGAGCCCCAAACTTTCTTTTCCCTGGCGACATCAACCAGCTCTGACTGGGGGATCCCAAGGCGCTCCCAGGCCAGCGAAGAGATATAATCCCTCCACCTGGTCCTAGGTCTACCCCTTGGTCTCTTCCCAGCTGGACGTGCCTGGAACACCTCCCTAGGGAGGCGCCCAGGTGGCATCCTAACTAGGTGCCCGAACCACCTCAACTGGCTCCTTTCGATGCGAAGGAGGAGCGGCTCAACTCCGAGTCCCTTCCTGATGACCGAACTTCTCACCTTATCCCTAAGGGAGACACCAGCCACCCGGCGGAGGAAACCCATCTCGGCCGCTTGTATCCGCGATCTTGTTCTTTCGGTCATGACCGAAATGAACTTATTCATTATAATTATTGTACAAAATGGTATAAGAATGCAAACTGAAATTGATTATAGTCTATTATCAATTCAGGTTAAGAAACTAGTGTTGCTTGCATCCTATTTTAAAAGGCATTTCTTTTTATACTCGACTAAAATGCAACAAAAAAAGGGTTTGATTCTATTAATTTTGTCTTTTTTATTGTACTTTGGCAGCAGATTCCTGTGTAGCTTCAGATCTCAGTTGTCTTATTAGTAAGCCTCATTTTTACTTTTGTCGCAACACTATTTTTATATAATGGCAAAGAAAGGGTTCAGAGTCTTTTCTTTTTTCCCTGTGTCATATGTGGCAGCACTGTTCAATGTTTCTTGAAAACATTACCCACTGTAGTATGTGACGTGTGAATAAACTCCAACTCTGTATCAACAACACTGTTGTGTAACTTCAGTTAAATACTTGTATGTGTGTAGATTAGAAAGAGGTAAGATAAAGGATCTGCAGTATTTTATGGAGTATTAAAGGTCAGTTTTATACAAGTAGTGTGTATTTACCTGGTAGTAGGCTGTCAGTAATGGCTACGCCTCTCTATTTGGACTGGTAGATCTCGGCAGACTGGCAACTTTAAAAGTAGCTCTCGGTTCAAAAAAGGTTGGGCACCCCTGATTTAAACCAATATATTTCTTGATTCTTTGTACAGTATGAAAAAAAGAGTCTTTGTACCTATGCTGAAGTTCACTGCTGTGAAGAGTCCAGTTCTGTCTCTCACTCTCTGGTCCTGCCTGTCTGCATCACCTGGACACCTTAAACAAACAGATATATATGTAAAGTACCATGTGTACAAACAATATAACTGATTATCTTCTGTTGAACATGTTGGATTGTGTATTGTCCGAGCAGTGATGTACCTGAACGAGTTCAATGAACGATCGTTCATGAACGCGTTCATATTTTGGGCGAACGTGAACTGAACGTACTGTATTTCCGCTCGATGAACGTAATTGAGAACGCGTTCATTCTCAGCGCTGTATAACGGCGTTCAAAAGTGCGTTCATTCTCAGCACTGTATTATAACGGCGTTCAAAAGTGTGCCAGATTTCATATGCCTTTCAGCCGAAACCCCAGTTAAAACACACAGTAAACAGGCTTCAAAATAATGCGGAAAACCACCCAATCTGGCAACAGCAAGCTGCCTGTGACGCGTACGCGCCTGTCACCCGTGGCTGTCGCACTAAAATATAAATATACTAAATATATCAGACTCCTCACAACAAACAGTGTGGAACCGCGGAACCGGCGAGCATTGAATGTATAGAGGCTTCTCAATACTCAAATTTCCCCTCCTCGACTCCCCTCCTCGACTCCCCTCCTCGATACTTAGACCCGCCCACAGAAGATGCGAGCGGAGGACCGAGGAGGGGAACCGAGGAGAGAGGAGGGGAAGCAGCAGACGTTTAAAGAAATGAGAACTCCTCTCCTCTGAGCGGTCATATTAAAGCGACGTCCGTTCATTATTACGTGGCAACAGCTGCATCAGCTGTCGAGTGTTTCGTCATATTTTATAATCTCTGTTAGATCAGCTGAACATTGTTCCCCCACATATTTACTTTGAGTTCATTGAGAGTGCGGTATAATGAGGCAATACCAGGCTACAGATGCGGACACACAGACACACATATATTTATATAAATATAAGCAATTTAAAGTATGAGAGCACTCTCATAATAACGTAACACAATCAGAGACTGGATATATCCCCCCCCCCCCCCCCCCCCCCCCCCCTCTCTCTGGTCGCTGAAATGGGGAATTGAAATTACGGGCCAAAAGTTGTATTTGCAAGTATTAAAAGTAAGGACATCAAACCAACTGAGACCCGTCTGTCCGCCACATCTACACACAGCCTACCACACACACCTACACACTGTACCACACGCACCTACACACTGTACCACACGCACCGACACTATAGGCCTACCACACACATGCTTGGAACAATCTTCAGCAAGAATTGAAACTGAGCATCTCATTCCTCTGCATGTTTTTAAAGCTAGGGTAAATGAAATGCTTGCTGATACAATGGGCACTTGTAAATGTCTATAACTATGTATCCTGTAAATATAATGTATAATGTCCTTATTGTTTTATGTTTCATGTGGGACCTATATGCTGCAGGTCTCCCTTGAAAAAGAGATCTATGATCTCAATGGGACCAATCTGGTTAAATAAAGGTTTGAAATGAAATGAAAACACCTACAGCTCCTAAAGCATAATCAGGCAACAGCCGTTGTGTATTTTATTGTGAAGCACTAAATGTTCTTAGAAAAATATGGACTCTTTGTAGATATCTACTAAACTAAAGCAAATAAAGAGAGTAGGCCTGTTATACTGAGTGATATATATTTTACACACTGCTCTGCTTTCTGCACGGGCCTCACAGCTGTTCTCTCTGTAAACATCGCGTTGCGATGAGAGCAGTTTCTAAAATAATATCCAGGGGATGCATGCAGAGCTGTCATTGGCTGAGATAAGTCCGGCCGTGCGTCACGCCGCCACCGTTCCCGGAAATGCATCCGCGGAGGACCCGTGGAGGAACCATCAGTGTATCCTCGGTTATAGCTCCTCCAGAGAGCCTCCTCGACGCTCGATCCTCGGTCCTCGGTGTGCATTTAGAGAAATGAGACGTCCTTCAAAATGGCACGCTGAAATTCATTTCCGGGTCACTACCGGAGGACCGAGGAGTCGAGGAGTTGAGGAGGGGAAATTTGAGTATTGAGAAGCCTCTAATGAATGAATTAGTATGGACGAAGCCGAGAGCAGCTGGAGCAGCACTGCTCAGAGTGAGACTCTACGGCAGGGGTGGGGAACCTCCGGCCTCCGGGCCGTATACGGCGTGTACGGCCCTCGAGGTAATTTATAAACACACGCAAAAAATAAAAAAATGAAAGAAATCTCGACCGCAAAAAAATTAAACAAGCGAGTGCCTGTTTTTCCTGGCCAAGGTCAGGGTCCTTGAACACAACACGAGCCTAACGTGTCATCACGTGCTATATGTCTCGACTGACAGGGGTGCAGTTCTGACGGAGAGCACCAGAACGCCACTCCAGCACTTCAGAAATTGCAGTACCGATAAGTCCGTACACATGCCGCAGTTTCTGCGTGTCTGTGTCTTTAGTTGAAAGCCCAGTGGCGATCTGCTCATCTGTCATACTGATCAGACAGTCAATAACTGTGTTGTTATCATTAGCATCTGGTTAGCTAGCTATGCTAACGAATATAAGAAGCTTTTTCTACAACCAATGAGGTAAAGGCACATCTTTATATGATCATTATAGTTATAAAAAAATAAGAGAATAAAGTAAACAGGTATAAAATACTATATGACAGTTATTAATAAAGAAGAATACAGTTTGAAAGGGGAGTGATTTGTCAAATATCCATAAATTAAAAGAAAATCTGCTTACAGTTGTGTTTGGGTGTTGAGAGATGTGTCCATAGATCTCCTAATGTTGCTCTCAAAGTGCACCAGATTGATGCTTTTAACTTCAACATTTAAAAAAATATCTTTCCAGGGGAGCACGCCACACCCTGCACGTGCATGCATACGCGAGTCATGGTGAGATATCTGGATTAAGAGGTTGCTTTTTCTTTGCACAGAATGAAATGAATGGGCTGTGATTTTAGTTTGTTTAAGCAGAGGTCAATAACTTGTACGGCCCTCTGAGGATATTGTAAAAATTGAAATGGCCCTTGAGAGGAAAAAGGTTCCCCACCCCTGCTCTACGGCGTCGGCGTATGAGCATTTAAAAGAGTTTTACGTTAAAGTCAGTACTGACTCAGACGGAAAAAATCAAACGTTTGCCTGTAAACTGTGTCCGCCCGGTTTGAAAAAGCAAGTCCGTACATCGACGACGTCGACAACAAACCTTAAACGGCACATTGAGAATAAGCACACGACTAGCCTTTCACGGTATGTGTGAGTGGCGAATAAAAAAGAGAGCCAAAACAGATCCACTACCACCCAAATCCCATTGACATCGTACAGGAGACAAATAATAGCTCGCAGCAACGTATTGAAAAAAGAACTATAAACTATAAATTAGTTCATTTTTGAAACCATGAACTTTAGTTCAACATTTTGAATTATGAACTATGAACTGAACTAGTTCATTTTAAAATGTGTGAACTGTGAACTGAACTAGTTCATGTAGAAAGTGAACTTTCCCAACACTGTGTCCGAGTCAGGGTCCTTTTTATTTTACTGTAACTTTGGAAGTTGTGTTACCAATGCTTACTGTTTATTTGATACCCATTTGGTAATGCAATTAATAAAAACAACAAGGTTTGGGTTCGTTCTTCAGATGACTGTGACGTTAACGTGTAAGCTCAATAATGAACTCCAGCTCAACCAACCATATTGTAATATCTAAGTAATCATCTTGAAATATGACATTAATAATTGTAATATACACACATCTTATTGTGAGGTTGATTTCACATACACTACTTCGACATTAGCTTGTCTACATACTTGAACATAGCCAATTGAAATTAACCTTAGCAATGCATACAGTTCCTACCTACATAATAAAATATCTCTCTAAGTTACAAGGATGACCTTATTTTATCAACCTCAAACAGAAGCTGTTTGTTCAACAGTATTATCCCACTTAACTCTTAACACTTGTCTATTTCGTTTGAACCTTTATATATACAGTCTATGATTTTAACTTGGAGGCTACGATTAGCATCGTTAGCACCGATGTAGCTACTACTCACTTAAATGCTAACCCAAGCCTTACCATTCATTACGTAGCTGATTAAAATAATTAACACATAAATAAAGCACTCGAATTTCACTTACCGCATTCATGCACCGTCTGTTTTAACCGCAGAGCGAGTCACAATAGTCCGATATATAAGCATGAAGAACAAACAGCCACGGCCGGCTTCAAGTTGTGTTTCCTGGATGAGCTGAGCAGGCAGAGTCCCTGTAGATAGCTTCACGGAGCAGGTAGCAGAGAGACAAGAAGCTAGCAGCAGCAGTCACTTGACAGAGCCGTCACTCAAAGTGACCACTCCCTAATTTATGCACAAACTTTAAGACTTTAAATATAAATAAAAGGGTCGTGTTAGAAAACAATTCACTCACAGATCCATAATCATGAAGGTGGAATCTAACTATATCGATAATAAAAATGTATGGAGCCATGGGTATAAACATGTTTTTTTCTGCTGTAAAATTGGGCATTTTAACATGGGGGTCTATGGAAATTGCTCCTTTCTGCAGCCATCGCCTATCGGCCAATATATGAACTGCAATGTGTGGCACTTCCGTATTGGCGTCCCGGCTCTACCCCACAGTTTGCCGCTTGGTTGAGCCCTGTATAAGCTTACATCTAGGGGGACCTCTTACTTCTTCCTTCTCTCTGTCTATACCTGTGTACTCTCATGTTCCGAATAACCCAGCTTCCCCAAATTTCTTTCTTTTTGGTGTCTATGCCGGGATCCGGAGTCATGGATGGTCCTGTTGCTGTGGTCCGGAGTCCTGAATAGCGAGCCCTGGATCTTGAGTCGTGGCCGTGCCTGTTGCTGGTGTCCTGGATCATAAGTCCTGGATGGATATCGTCGTGGATTCATCTTCCTATTATACACACATGCATTTCCAAACATTTGGACTACCTATGTTGCAAATGTATTATCTTTTCAATTTACACACGGCATCTATTGCACGTCTGTCCGTCCTGGGAGAGGGATCCCTCCTCTGTTGCTCTCCCTGAGGTTTCTCCCATTTTTCCCTTTAAACTGTGGGTTTTCTCTGGAAGTTTTTCCTTGTACGATGTGAGGGTCTAAGGACAGAGGGTGTCGTATTGTCATACTGATATTCTGTACAAACTGTGAAGTCCACTGAGACAAATGTAACATTTGTGATATTGGGCTATATAAAAAAACATTGATTGATTGATCACACCGGTGTGACAGTATTCTCCAAAGGGTTCACGAAATATGACTACTACTCTTACTGTTTAACATTTTGGTTTACTTAATGTTACTTCATGTTAAGGCTAATAAAAATGACACGGCTGTAATGCTAACTAACGTGCTTGCTACTAGCTAGGTAGCTAACTTGATCCAGCCACTCCTGGTCCTTTCATCAGACGGGAAACGAAAGAACGAGCAAGACCCATTGCTGGTATGATAACAACCTGGTACTAAGCACACAGGCATGGCCGTATCCAACATTGAGGTCACCGAGGTCCGGACCTCGGTAATTTTTTCCGAGCTGTGTATAACAAAACTTGTGAAATAATTGCACTAAACGGGGTTATTTGTAGTACTTCCATTTACTGACGATGGGGGCGCTGCATAAGTACGTAGCCTCTGTTAAAGCAAACAGAAGAAGACGACATGTATCAACAAACCACCGCAGATCGGACTTGTACCAGAGCAGCGGAGGAGTGATGAGGTATCTTGAGATCTGAGTCCAACGGGCTGCTTGTTTTCCTGTTCATCAGGACATCATGTGACCAGCAGATCCTGTGTGAACGCTCTACGTTAGTCAGTGGACATCCGACAACATGCACACTAACTTATATTGCAGCTATAGGCTATACTTTGGGTTAGATTGTGTGAATAAACTAGCTAGAGAGCTACAGTTAATTACATTCACCCAATGTCAGAAGGATTACCTTTTAACAAACGTTGTAATGCTTTTCTTTCATTTCAATTTGAGTAAAACATTGAAGATATAACATTGTATTGTTTTCTTTTTACACTGACTCATATATAATGAAAAGACTACGTCAGTCGAAGCTCAGCGTTGGTAAGAGAGAGACAGGACAGGCAGAGATAAAGAGAGAGAGAGAAAGAGATGGAAATCAGGAAGGAACTGCAGGTACAGTCACACAAAAGAATGTAGGCTTAATATCCCCATCTATCCATCCATCCATCTATCTATCCATCTATCTATGTATCTATAACAATAGTCTTCATTTACAATAGGCATAATTTTTAAACAACATACATCTATTGCAGTTATGATGTCATAATAACATACAATTGTATAAAACACAATTTGCTTACATCTTTGTTCTCTTTTGAGAATCAAACAAAACAGATTTAAATAAAACAAAAAGTGTAAACAAACAAGTGAAATTAACTAAATTGCTGAATTGCTTTTAATTCACTGGAAGGAGCGACAAGTGAGGGAGGAGCAAAAAGTGAGCAACGAGGGAGAGATTGAACAAAGAGAAAGAGTAGAGGACAGAGAGAGTAATGAACAGGAAGAAGACAGAGAGACTCAAGAAGATGGAAGAGAGGCTGCAGGTTATGGAAAGGATAGAGACATGGAAAATGAATGTTGACAATGTGTTGTGATCATTTTAGCCTCTTCTGCATGTCCAGATCATTAATAGTAACAATCAACTGATTCTTATGTATCACACTTTCAAAAATAATGTATGCTGCAGCCCACTGACATGGTTTGAAATCAATATATTATCCATTTTGTGACCCCCCACAGGACTTAAAAAGCACCTAAGTAGATCATGAAAATCCCAAATATCTCGGGGGGGTATCCCCCGAACCCCCCTAACATATGTGGACCTCGGTATTTAGGAAATCCTAGATACGGCCCTCCACACAGGCATCTTGTTAAAGTTACCTTATCTTAGCTATCTCTTATTTAGTGGAGGAAAACAATTGTGACATCAGCTATGACATCACTTACGGGACTCTGCATATTTTTCATAGTCTTATATTTCAACAGTTTTACGACAAACTGTGACTTTTTTGACATCAAAATGATTTTTTAAGATTGACAAACATCATCTGTGTAATTTATGGCACAATTCAAACGGGATCGAAAGATAAGTTTTCTCTCTTCATTGACTTCAATACATAATTTTTCGGAAAGAAGGTCCCATGGGGCGGAAGTAGATGGGCGTGACTTCGCCACTCTATAGGCAAATATGGGCGTTACGTGAAGCCCGCGAAAGCTGCGCCGCATTTCGAGTTGATTGTGATTTATAAAAAGGAAACCGGCGTAGGATGTGCCGCACGCAAGTCCTACGCCGGTAAGCAGTGTTTTATAAATCGGAAAATGTATGTGCGTATTTATTTGCTTTGTCCTACGTAAGAAACCTTCCCACGTGAATCCTACGCAAGGCTTTAAAAATGAAGCCCCAGATGTTACAGAGGACACAGCCTTCCCCCGCTGGATGGAGAAGGCATGATCCATAGTGCATGATGGCAACACAGTCTCACGGGATATCGTGTTATAGTCACGAAATTAATCTATTGATTCGTGTTCACCAACACGATTTCGCCATTTTTTTTCGTGTCACACAGAACGATTTTAAAAGCAACGTAAATAATAACAATTTAGAAGGAAAAACAGATTTTAAAAAATACAGATGTCAGTATTCTGACACAGAACGATTTTAGAATCAATGTATTTCTATTAGTAGTATGTTTCGTGCCTGCACCAAATAATAACAAGTTAGAAGGAAAAACATATGACAAAAAATACAGATTTCAGTATTCAGAGGCTCTGAGCCCCATTTATTTTCCTCGCGGACGGCAAAAAAACTGACATTATACAATTTAAAATAATAGGGTTAGGCTTAGGGTAAGATATTGAGTAAGAAGATGTTTTTATGAACCCCACAGCTTCTGGTATTCCAAGACCCGACCAGACAAAAATACGTGGTGCAGGCACGAAACATACTACCAATAGAAATATATTGCTTTTAAAATTGTTCTCTGTGACACGAAAAAAAAGCGAAAATCGTGTTGGTGAACACCAATCAATAGATTAAATTAATTTCGTGACTATAACACGAAATGCCATGAGACTGGGTTGATGATGGAGGTGTAGTCGTAGGGGGTGTTCAGGTTGTTGGTGGCCTGCCTTTTGAAGTTGTAGGCCATCTGCGGGTTGATGTTCTGCCAGTTGATCCTGCCGTGTGAGTCGCGGTCGCTCCTGGACTGTTCGTGCTGGAAGCCCAGAGCGTGGTTGATCTCGTGCTGGATGGTGCCGTGGTAGATGCAGCCCTGCCTGTTGAGAGAGAGCACCTGTCTGCCTCCTCCAGAGAGGAGTAACATCCGCCTTGTTCTCAATGCTGATGTAGTCGTACTGGTTCCGACGGGGGACGAAGCGGAGGCAGGTCTTGCTGTGGAAGGCATTCATAGCGTTGGTGATCGTCTGTCTCTCCGAGCTGGTGAATTGACTGCTCGTGGTGAAGGGGATCGTCACTAAGCCTCTGGAGCCTTTCTTCCACAGGCAGCTCTGGGACCAGCACTTCATGGCGTTTCTGGTTTTGGGAGCCAGCAGGTCTCCTTCCAGCAGGATCTCATCTGTGGCGTTGTTGGAGGTCAAAATCCTGGTGGTGATGTCGACAGTGTCCTCTTCGTCTAATTCTTCTTCTTCATCTTCTTCGATTCCTTCCTCCTGGAGAGGAAGTGCCTGAGAGAGGCCGAGAAGGAGCAGCAGCAGCAGGCTGGCAGAGGGAGTCATCTTCAGGGTCGGTCTGGAGGCTGTGGAGCTGCTGTGGAGAGACTCCTTGAAGCTTGATGTTTGACTCAGTTCAGTCCAGGGTCTTTATACTCTCCTCTACAGGTGTGTCTGCAGGAGGATTATGGGTTGGTGTCTACACCAGAGGTTGTGCTAGACTTTTTTGCTGTCCGTAATTTTGACGGAGAGGATCATAACATTTCCGTCAAAATCCAATATTACCCGTCGGCCTTTACACAACTCTGACGAGGGGGGGAAGAGCACACTCGTGAACTGTTAGCGCCGTGTTATGCATACCCACTGCACCTCGCGGCAGCGTGCACAGCGTAAAGCCAAAACTCACAGACATTTCAATGATTTGTATGGCAATGTTAGGTTTGGAAACGGTATCATTTCCATTTTCCTTTCAGATTTTTCCATCATAGACGGAAAATATTCAGTTAACGCGACCTATGGTAGACACTGCTAGGCCTGAACAAACCTCTGAAGGGAGGACTCCACAGACAAACCTGCTTTTTAATCGGGGATTAATCCCCCAAAGACATCTATTTTGATCTTTTTTGTGTGCCACATCCTTAGCTACACTTTGCTCAGGTGGTTTTATATTTCTGTGGATTAGACATGGCTTTTAAGCCAGCTTTACCAAAGTGTATATGTTCAAATTAAATGTGTGTGACTGACCCAAATACTGTCCCTTCGTTCTTTCATGACCTGCGTAATTGAAATACCCGGTGTGCTTTTTATGACAAGCTGTTAAAGTTGTAGAAAAAGCTGTGAGTCCCTCTGTGAGGATGATAGACGGCCTATTGAAACTGCATATTTAGAAGATGTTAATAGGTTCCTGTGGGACATGTTGCTGCGGCCATGCCCAAGACAGCTCTCTAGTCAGAAAAAATGAATACTAAATTGCATGAAACAGTCGGTTCTATTGTACCAAATCATCATATCATCATGGCTGCCCCGCCTCCCTCGGCGAACGCCAGTAACATCTGTTCAATTATGCATGCAAACTAATTATTATTCCTTTTCATTAAATTAGTTTGATTCAACTTAAGCATCTTTTAATCTACCTTTCTTCATGTTATCTTTATGTAAATATTCATATGCTAAGCATATAAACAGTTTTGATTTCATTCAGCCCTGCTGTTCTGTAACACATTTTAAAACTTAATGAGATATAGCTGTTTATTGGAACTTATACCCAGGACACGATATGTCCCCTATCTCATAAAAAAATATGGACTTTACTTTGTTCAATTTAATGATCGCATAAAAACCGACTACACCTCCCTTGAATCCTGGCCTCATATAAAGTGTAAAGATGAATTGTGAAAAGAATGTGTGTTTTCTCTCAAACAGCTCCCCTCCTTCTCAATCTCATCAGCCACCGTGATTAAGGTTTGGCATTGGGGATTGTGCTGTCTTTTTGGAGAGATATTTCAGCTGCATTTCTGACACTCTGAAAGAAGAGGAAGATAAAGGAGGCGTCGGGGAAAAAACTCCTTCCCGTTGTGTGAGTCCTAGAGAGGGCCTTGAACCCTGCCATTCACGCCTTTCTCTCCATCAGCTGAGTCTAATTGCCAGAGAGGACAGGAGACCCCGGGCCCGATCGTTCCTTATCCTCTTTAGCGCTTTCAGGCAAGTGAAAGGCGAGCTTCTGCTTTTGATCTTTTCTATGATTCGCTTTTTCTTCTCTGTCATCCCTACCATCCTCTCCTCAGGAGTGACACCAGCTCCTTTCACTGCCTGCCCCCGTCTCCATCTGCCCAAAATAATGACCAAGGCCCAGGCATTATTAAACAGAGGTGGAGAAGGGAGGTCATCACTGGGAGAGGGAGAGGGAGGTCTGGATGGGGACTCCGAGCTCGTCTAAGGAGGGGTGCCCCTATTCCAAATCTACTCCGTAGCCTCTCTGTGTTCCTCTAGATTCATCCCTTACAGTTTTCATGGCCTTAGCTGGAGAAAGCCCATTCTTTTTACAGACCACAGACGTGAAGGCTCGTCCTTTCCCAGAGGCGCTGCTACAATAAAACCCAAGGCTGCTTGAGACAATGGAGCCTGTGTGATCTCTCAGCCAGACTCAGGATGAGACGATGCCTTGCTTGCCAGTCCCATGGGAGGGTAGACCCAGTGGTCATTGTTGACAGCTAATGGACAGCATCTTTCCACTGGCAGGCCCCCCCGCAGACTGTGTCATTTTAGGTTGCTTAATAACAAAACTCAGGCCGGGCCGACTGAGGAATCCTATCAAGAGCAGCAGTTTGTTTGCAGATGAAAATCACTCCCTTCACAAATCTCAAAAGCTAACACGGGGTGGGGGGTTATTGGATGAATGCATGCGGCGAGCAAAGACACCATTCAGCCGGCAAAATGCAATACAACTTATGAAAGGAGAGACTGGTCATATGTGTGAATGACCAGAATTAAAATTGCCTCATTCCGCAAGAACAATACAATTACAGGCATTTGTTTATCTTAATCCAGAGTAGAGCGTACTGACCACTAATAATGAGTCCGAACACGCTTACATACTAGATGCAGGACAATGCAAGAAATATGAGAGACAAGACTCTACATATCGCGTAAACAGACATTAGAAATGCAGACCTTGTGTTTGGCAAGAATCCGTTCAATATTAAACAAGGCAGGAGGTGTACATGCTGTTACAGTAAATGTAAATATACTGAATCCACTAATGTTCATTTCAGAGTAGGGATCTAATTGTTTTGTAAATCCAAATTCAAGACTTAATATTCCCAATTCAAGTCCAAAATCAAGACTGACTAATCCCATGTGAAGTCAATTCTCAAGGCAAAACTGACAAGTCTGAGGTCAAGACTGACCAGTCCCAAGTCAAGACCGAATTGTCCAAAGTTAGTTCTCAATTCAAGACTGATTAGTCAAGTTATTCCAAGTAAAGTCCTTAGTCGAGACTGACCCATTCAAAGTCTTTCATTTTTGAGTCCTAAAGAAGTTATGAAGTGTCAGGTTTTGCACCCTGCAATTCGTTGTAAATGAAATTATCTTCGGTGTCATTGGCTTCCAACTAGCATTCAGTAAATGTTAGTTTCTTTATCGCTCTTTTCTGCAACTTCAATGTATGCTGTCGCATCAAACAACTTGTATCTCTGCTGGGAATTAAAAGCTATAATGTCAGTTGATTCACGCAATAAAGGGAAATTCATTTATTCGAGGAACATTTTTCAAATGCAATTTTTCTCATTGGGCTTGGTAGAGGGTATTTTCAAGTCAAAAGGCTCAAGTCCAAGTAAAGGCCCGAGTCATTGGTGTTAAGGTCCAAGTTGGGTTGAAAGTCTTTTTTTTATTTAAGAATAATTAACCTTTATTAATCCCCCTAGGGGGACATTCTGTTTTATGTTGAGTCGACTCTAAGCTCACAACATTTTTGACCTATTACTTTCACATGACATTACTCGGGTCCACACCTCTGCATCGTATCATGTTATTATTTACCTGTTATTATTATATTTTAAGCACTTTCACAGCAGAATGTGTAACGCTTTTGAAGCCATTGTGAGTAAT
This sequence comes from Pseudochaenichthys georgianus, assembly GCF_902827115.2. Lineage (NCBI taxonomy): Eukaryota > Metazoa > Chordata > Actinopteri > Perciformes > Channichthyidae > Pseudochaenichthys > Pseudochaenichthys georgianus. The sequence goes on from NC_047505.1 coordinate 14,520,569, forward strand.
ACAGTGATATGGACTGTGTGGTTGTCCTATTACGTTATTATAGACTTTCAGAAGGCAGCATATAATTTGTTCAACGCATTGAATAAAGCATTTGTTTAACCTTGTAAAATAATAGCCAATAAAGGCTAAATGGCCTTTCATCCTCTGCATGAAATTAAGAGGCATGCTTTTGGATTTTCCTACACGTCTCTTCACTGAGCAGAAAATATGCTTTGTAAACTATTTTTACATTCGTCCCTATATCGATTTCACTTTGTCACACTGGTGGTCTAAAAGTAAGCCATATTTCATTGCGGGTGAAACTCCATAAAGACATTCTCACAATTCCTTCTGTCCTTGCAACCTCATACGGCGGCAAATATATAATGCCTGCAGACCTTAGAAACAGTTATGCTTTGACTGTTATTCTATCTATATTATAATCCTATTTTCTTGTATGAAATTGGATTGAATCCTCTCTAAGACCTTAAGGAAAACTATTTTTCCTGAACTTCTTTAGTTCATATGAATGGATTAATATAATGTTGTTGGAAATAATGTTAATTGTAGGCTACTTGGAAAAGTGCTAAAATAAATACCATGAATTATTATTGAATTATTATTACAAAGTTATTTAATTCATATTGCATTTTTAGGACGATAAATAGTCAGGTATTTTTTTTACAAGAATTACAGATGTTAAAGTTCTGGGCTAAATAAAGCATGCTAACGTGCTAACAATAACATTCTGATGATTAGCAGGTGTAACACCCTGTTAACCATTTGACTTAGCATGCTAACAGTTAGCACCAAAGCTGATTATGGCAAAAGATGAAAAGTTTGAAGATCAGCAAACGAATATGAATTTATCCTGAATGGGGCATGAATGTGTAATCCAAATTGCATGATAAGCCATCGTATAGTTGTTGCGACATTTGGAACTCTTAGACTCAGAGGAAAAAATACCCAGAGGAAAAAAGACAGCGGATCATTAACCATAGATTAAAACACACTATCTAAAATCTATTCTGTGCAATTGTTCTCCAAGGATATTTCCATTATATTGTAATACAACTGACAATACAAATGGATGGATTGGTAGGAATGAGCTGTCAAATATCCCTGTTTAGATTCATACACATCATAGCTTTACCAGAAATACTTCATGGGATTGTCTCCGAGTTGAGAAAGAGATCAGTCTTATCTAAATTACTTTTAAGTGCTGGAGGCTGCAAAGTGTTTATTTCATGTGTCGCCTGCCGGAGAAGAAAAACGTAGAGGTAGCCTACTGTTCCTTCTGTATTTTCTATGTTTTTATTATTCCCTTTTCTTCTTTTTTTGTATGTGTAGGAGTGAGCGGCTCAGGCCAGAGTGTGATGGATCCTGGAGTGTAAGACGAGGGAGGGAGGGAGGAAAAGGGCAGAGTGTTAGGTCAGGCTGATAGAGATGTCAGCACTGCTTCAGTAATCCTGTGACGCCTAAGAGAAGAAAAAAAAACAGGGGAGGGAGCGGGACGTCTGAATGACCGGCGGCTTGGTGACAGCAGAAGTTGAGACCACCCTAACAACAGCATCAGGGTATGCTGGGAGGGGAGGGAGGGAGGCAGGGGGAGGGGGGGGGGGGGGGGGGGGTGCTGCGGGAGGCGGGGTGGGAGGGGGAAGCTGATCCTCAGTTACACATTATGGCTGATAGTTAACCCTACTCCTCGCAGCAGTGTGTTAGACGGGGAGAGAGTGGTGAGCCAGTTATCAACGCTGCGGAGGATTTAAGCCTTGTCTACCTCATTTAACATCTCCAACAGGCAACAACAGTAATGTAATGCACCTAATGACAAACACCAGTGCACACACCGGTGGGGACAGGAAATCCTTTTAAATAAGCGGAAATAATGTCATAATAATAAGGCTTTCTTGTAGAGCGTTTCTGATTTGCTTACAATCTATATCTGAATAGTAATCATTAGTTGTTGAACAGCACACTGTCCTTCTCTCACAGTGCCTTGTTGTGTATCCGGCTGTAAACGAGTCCGCCTTTCAGTTCAGTGGCTGACCCAGTAATGAAATGTGATTCAGGTGGTAGATGGATATCTGCAGTGACATATCTCTCATCACTCGCTGGCTGCAGCCCAGACGTCGCCTTCTGCTCTCTCCTGCTGGAAAGTGTGATTCGCTGTGTTTGGCCTTTTGTCTGGGCCAATTATGTTCACCATTAACTAGCTTTCTTCTGTTATTGTTCACGGTGATTTGAGCTGATGGTGGAGATGGTGCTTAGAGATTTAGTGGTAGTAGGCTACTGTCGTGTTTGGGGAGGGGTGTTTAATGCCACAAAGAAAGAGAAGTTGGATAGTGTTTTACTATTGTCTCTATTCTTAATTTATAATTAAAGTGAAAAACAGCTTGTGGAGTAAAGAAACATTAATGTATAGCCTATGGTATTTCTCGATTAAGCCAGCAGACACTGTGTCAGTCTAAGAGTTCCATATTTATTTTTGATGACTCTAACGCATAAGTAGGCCTTCAGCAAAGCAGAGGACAGAGTCAATAATACCTGTTCACATAAACTTTTGGTAATTATGGCTATGAAAAGAATTGCAATCTACATGATTAATTTAATGGGAAACTGTGAAATCAAACTCATGTGATTCTGAACAATGACTGGTGACCGGTATAAAGGGCGAAGAAGTCTGTGGGAAGGAGGTTGGGGTGAATGAGTAGTTCCAAATAATGCGGGACTCAGGAGACGGTAGATCATTTCTCACGTGAAAGTCAATCTGACTCAATCTTGGATAACTTCCGTACTTAAGTAACAACACTTATTTCAACCCAAACCACAATCTTTAAACCTAACCAAGTAGGCCTACTTTTGTTTCCATAAGAACAACTGACTTGTTTGTAAAGTAACCTCCGTACTAAAGTAACACCACTTCCGTAGTTATTTAAATCTAAACCACAATCTTTTCCTGACACCTATCCAAGTAATATGTTTCAGTTAACCCTTACCTTAAACCAAACCCCAACCCTACCTAACTGATTTTGTTCCTACAGGGAAATGTTGGACTTTCTCAGATGTTTTTGTTGATAAAATAATAAACAAAGTTTTACACACTTTTCGTATGATATTGTAAGATGATACGTTGACAACACAGGTTTCCTGCACAGAAGTTAACCTCGTCTTAGATTGGCCAACAAGCTGCACCGGCCAATCTAGACATGCAGATCCTTTTCCTGCTTGATAACTCTGTAACTCGATCAAGGTGATTAACCAGTTTATTTCCTGGTCGTAGAGATGGAAGATAAAACAATTGCAGCCTTCCCAAGAGTTGTAAAATCCTGTCTCATATTTATTATTAACTACTCTGAAGGGTGTTGGTGTTGGATAACCCTTCAAAAGTCATGGGTGTGTTACATAGACTAGACAAAAATAAAATGGGGGCCAGAGAACAATATAGGAACAAAGATTATGATAACATCAGTTAATGTGCATTTCATAAAATGGTAGTGTTAATCCCCATAAGGGAGTAGTATTCAGAAACAAATAAGAAATAATTAACAAAAATAATTTCACAAATGTTGCCATTAAGATGAAGCTATAATTTTAAGCAAAAGTAATACATATATATTTAAAACATTTGGAGCTTGAAAATGAATGTGGTTCCTAAAAAAATATGTTCTTGTGAATGTATGAATTAATAATCAGAAAATATTTTAGTATTCATTTAATTACTGAGTTTGAAAACATGTTATTACAGAAAATGGCACGAACACTCGGTTGAATAAGAAATTATAAGAAAAAAACTGAAGGATGTTTTCCTCTGGCTGAATAATATCCAGGGACACAATGAGTTCAAACCCAACAACCTCCACTGAGAGGAAAGGCAGTCAAAATAATCTAAATCTGGGGCAAAATCTTTAGGGGACCTACATTGAGCCGTTTATGGTGCGGTGCTGTTCTGTGGCATGATTAACACCTCATACATGGGCAACATTCCAACATTCTCCTCACACTCTTTGTCTGAGCAGCAGAGAAGGCCTGCAGGATGCCCATCAGTGGCACGGCTCAGATAATGACTTATTGATAGGAGAGGATGCCGGCTGCCCCGTGCACATTAGCACAATGCCAGCTGGTTCGCTGCACCGCTGCTGCACCTCCGCAGCCAGGGCCGGCTCTAGACAATTTGCTGCAGGCGAGATTTTAACTGCCCCCCCCCCCGAGAGAATCATACAGTAGAAAAGATAAAGATCAATAGAGTATCCAAGGAATACACAATAGAATATAAATGAAACATCTCTACAAAAGACAAATACACTACAAAAACAGAAACGTATTGACATAGGCCAAGGTAATGTACATCAAAAAGACTTCAAATGTATTCACCAGGGGCGTTTCCTGGAGCTGGAAACATTCGGGGCTTAGCCCACAGTTCATTAAGGTACATTAAGGTACCGCCGGTACCGGGTGCTACAGTGGAAATGTCTACTGCAACACTCCCCACACGCACATACACAGTACACCTGCGATTGTTACAATGAAGGCTTGATAATCAGCTCACGACATACTGTATAGGAGTAAGCAGGGGTAAAGTGCTATTTTTTATAAGTGGGGAGCAGACGTAACCTCCTCTAGGGGGGGTCCTCACCTCCTCTAGGGGGGTCCGGGGGCATGCCCCCCTGGGAAGATTTTGTTTAAATATTGAAGTTAAAAGCATAAATCTGGTGCACTTTGAGAGCAAAATTAAGAGATATGGATACATCTTTCAACACCCATATGAAACAGAACTGTCAACAGATTTTATTTTTCTTTATGGATATTTTACAAATCACTCCCATGTGACTGTGTAATGTAAGGTAGCTTCTAGCTTCATGTCGAGCACTGACAGCAAGTCAACATTTTCCAGAGAGCTTTCTTTGAAATCACCAGGTAACGCTAAAAAACACAACATTTATATTACAAAGTCTTAATTTAAAATCTCTGGCTAGCTATACAGTAGTACATGCTTACGGTTTAGCTTACCCGCACGATTCAAAGTAACGTCAACGGAGCTGTAATTTATGCTTTGCTTACATGTTCGCATAACTTGGAAGTTTACTGACATTTACATACCTTGTTTACCTGGCGCAAATGGTGGCTCTGGGGTTGTTGTGTGAGCCACCACTTGAGAATTGTTGTCTTTTTTAAGAAAAACATTTCTTATGTCCATCTTCAAAAACTCCGAGTCCGACTGACAGTTTAAACATTGTCGCAGGATAGGTACCTGTCAGCCAATAAGACACGTTTATTTCCATTCAACTCTCTGGTGATTGGTCTGGTGTCTTGCCTCTGTTGCATTCACTGAACACGGGAAATTACAATCCTGCCGTCCTCTCTAGTGTCATGATGAGGTTCAGGTAAAGCACGGTTAATGTATTATATTATTGAGGGAGAATTGTCCTGGGCTAAAGGCCAGGCGACGCGCCTGGTATTCAGTATTGTATGAACATGTTTGAATCGGGGAATGGACGTCACATCCTCTGGGGGTCTGGGGGTATGCCCCCCCGGGAAGAAATGTTTGACCATTTTAAAGAAAAATGCTTCAATCTGGTGCACTTTGAGCAGAATTACTACTAGATCTAGGGGGTACAACTGTAAACACCCATATGAAAAAGATCGGTTTACATTTTAATAATCAAATAAATATGTGGGAATAACCAATAACCTACCATAGCCAATAACAAATAAATGTAACTTATTTTATTTTTGTTTTTAAACCTGGTGTGTTTACCCTTAAGGCTTCGCGTCGGGATCTTCGGGGCAGTTGAATGTTATGCACCCTCTATTCAAAAAAGAGAACGGAGCGAAAAATACAAACAACAAATTGTGTCAGGTGCGCGTGACCTGCTCCGCTGCACGTGCATCATTTCCAAAGTGCTTCCACAGAAGTGACACACATCTGTGGATAATCATTTATACGAAAATGGTTAAAGCAACCATCACTAAACACCAGCAACACTGCATCTACTGCAGACAGTAGCAACAGGTCAGATGGGGACATCACGTTACCCTCCGTTGTGGACACTAACTAGGCTTGTTTGAGACAAGCAAGACCTGCGCAGACCTGCGCAGTTGCGATCAACGTCTTGCTTGTGCGTTGCATGATGGTTAGTCATTTTTGTCCGACTTGCTCTGGAGGCTCGCCCACATGAGACTTTGAAATCTCGCGGGACAAAGACGCCCGCAGCCTTGAGAGCGAGGCGAGGCGGCGCAGTTGCTCTCCACGAGCTGCGGAAGCGAAATGCTTGATGGGAAACGGCTCGCTGGTATCTCGAGCTGAGCGCTCATTGGTGGTTTTTACCACGTGCTGCTGATGAAACTCTCCAATTGGCTGGCAAAAGTTTGTTGTTGTTTTGTGTCAGTTTTACGTCGCCACATCCATTCCCATTTGTCATCATTGTTCCACAATGTTTATCATCATGAAATTAATATCTATATATTTTCTACTATACTGCTTACCGTTTTCATACTTTATATATTTTAGCATATTCATACACACTGTTCATACTGCTCACAGGCTGATATCTAGTGTATTCATACCCCACTGTTTATTCATCATTCTATTCATTCTATATGTTATTCTGTAGATTGTGTACATTACTTTCCACTTCACTGCTTGTTGCACCTGAGAAGCTAAACTGCATTTCGTTCTCTCAGTACCTGTAATATGTGCAATAACAATAAAGTTGAATCTAATCTTGAGCAGGAACAAATGTATTTACTTAGTACATATCTGACATTAATGATTAAACACGTGTGCATTCTTTATAAATGCAAACCGAGTCAAGCCGACTCCGGAGGTGGCGGTATGCACCTTCAAGCTGTTTGCAATCCGCCAAAAAACCGAGAGAAGAAGAAGAAGATGAAGAAGCCGTCTCCGAGCTGTCTGACTCATAGACATATAAAGAGTAGACGCCGCATCGACCGCTGCTGCCTATTGGCGCTGACGAGCCGTGGGGCCGCCATCTTGGACCGGTCACCCGCTCCAATCAGTGTAATCTGTCCGGCAGGCGCAATGAAGTGTCAGCGCATTTAATCAATCATAACTCGCTGAATACAAAACTGATTTTCACGTTTTTTCTCTTTCTACAAACGTCATATATGTAGGCATGATACCGGACACACGATTCGGCGTATTTGAATATTCATAGTAGGCTTAACAGCAATAGAATATTCTGGTATTTGATAGCCTATATGTTATGTATGATAGGTATTTTGCAAAAGACACACAATATATAATGTAGGCTAATATACACACACACACATAAAAAAACACTAATGGTCTATATGATAGAGAAGCAGAAGCAGATTGTGTAGGCCTACTACTCAGCTATTTTAATAAGTTGAAAAATGAAGAAACAATAATACCTTATACATAGACAGAAGTTATATATCAGTAAAAATGAATATCTATGTCAGAAAAAATGAAAATCTACATCTATATTTATATAAAAAATGTAAATGTTCAAGTTAAACACAAGAACATGACACCACCCCGCCCCAAACCATATTTACACAAAGTTGCTCATGAAAGTTGAAATGAGCTAAAAGCCCTGAAACAGGACTGTTTTGCAGAGCTTCTTTCTCGTGCTCCCTTTCTGCAGGTCAAGAGAGGTGAGTCTGGCAATGTGGTGTAGTCTTATTTTCAGAAACACAGACACAACAAGTTGGAATAATGGTTGTCGATGCCAAACTGCGTCTCCTCAATGTGTTCCCCAAGCTGAAAAACATCCTCCGTTCCAATCTCCTCCCGGACGATGCAGGTGACTGTCGACACCTTTGGAGCTTGCCTTGTTGAAGCTTGGGGAATCACCCTCTCTGCAGCTCTCAGCACCTTCACTGTGCCTTGTGATGGAATCACTAGGCCACCGTTGTTTTTCAGGGCTAGAAGGTGGTAGCTCTCATCAAATGATGAAGGTACAGCATCTCTGACCAAGCTTGCACGGCACACATCACAGGACAGCTTTCGCAGAATCTGCCGGACTACAAATCCTGCGATGTAGACCAGCGCATTTTCCACCAGACCACCAAACCGAGTGGGAAGATAGCTGTGGTCACTCACAACAGCCGAAATGTTGGCGAATGGAGATGGGTGCTCTTCAGCAGTTTCAGCAGAGGACATCTCTACCGCAGACAGGGACACAGTGTGATCTTGGGCTGCCACATTGCCTGTCTCACTATGAAACACCGAGCCATCAGACGGCGGAAGATGGGCTACTCTCGTCTACTTTCGAGGCGAGCCGCAATGTGTCTCAAACAAGCCTGCTTACTCCTGCCTGACTCGCCGCCCTCACCCCCGGAGCAGCAGTCTTCGTTGCCCGAAACTACGCCGGCGGGTGCTGTAGGCTAGGGAAGGCTAAGCCTTCCCAAATATTTGTGTCACTGCATCCTGGTAAAATAAAAATATAATGTCTGTGTCTTTGACATTAGCGCTGACTAACAACAACAAACGAGATCTCGCTAAACGGTCCTGTGACGCTGGTTATCAACTCGGTAAATCAAGCCAGGGATTCTCTCTCCAGCTGAGAACGTGTTCACGTGAAAGGGGCGGGGTTAGCTACATTTGACCAATCACAAACAGGGACAAGTGTACTGACAGCGCAGCGTCATACTTATATGATTCTGTTTTATTCAAGGTTGTGTCTTCCTGGTCGAATGTACTTATTGTAAGTCGCTTTGGATAAAAGCGTCAGCTAAATGCAATGTAATATAATGTAATACTTCATTAATGAAAAGTAAACTAATATTAGACAAATATGAACTTTAAACATCCATGACTTAAACATATAATCCAGGATACAAGCCACATAGTTGCACCGGCAAGGGGAATATAGAACAACTGGTTAAAAAATAAACTACCGAGTGTTTGAAAGCGTACAACAGTTTTATGATATCACTGCCCCGTCTAAGACAGGAGGGGATCTGACTTTATTACATTTGAGTTGAGTGTTTCGTCAACTTAATGTGTTGCTTAAAATAATACGTCTGCATACAGTATGTGACACTGTGAGTGTTGCATGGCCAGATACGGCTCAGCTGACTCAGATAAGGAAATATATGATATATTATAATATGATATGATCGATGATCTGATTGATGATGTGATATGAATGATAAGTGCGACACGTCGGCGTCTTCTTTATCCTGTAATATGACTTGAGAGATTTAAACTTCGCACACTGAGTTGATCTCTTTTCTATAGACGCCGGAGGCGGGCAGCGTCAGGTAAAACAAGTTCTCATTCATAACACTCCGTTCGATGTCTCACTATGGGATGCGCCTCATCACGGAGCAAACAGAAGCATCAATCTCATTACGCCAATCCTGATTGGCTGGTGATCTTGACGTCAGCGTCAGGGGAAATCACCCCCTATAGCTTGCGCCACAACGCATGCGTCATTCAAACACCTCTTCTCGCTTCAGAGCACATCTCACAGTAGCCGGGCAAGCTTCACTGTCCACAGACTGAACCCAAATACCATTTCGGTCGACGGGCGCAAGCCGGCTACTCCTTCTGCTTCGCAGGAAGACGGTAATACTAACGCCGTTAGTACTTAAAAATCGACCTCGCCCTTCTCTACGAGAAAGTAAGGTAGGTCCGATTTTTTCAAGCTAGCAGCACACCTGTTGCTAGTTCTCTCCCTCTCTACCGACACCACGGTAGCGAGGAAGTTTTTCTTTTCTCTTCCCCACGGAGGGGAAAAGGATTAAAAAAGGAACATACTGCCACACCAGTCAGTATTCTCCGGGAATAAAAGACCCACACCGTCCTTTTTCTCCGGATTAAGGACAAGGTGGTAATACCTTTTTTCCCGTCCCACCTGTCGAGAGCGGGCCCTCTCCACGCCACTAGGCGACAAGTATGGACGCCCCTCTCCCTCACACCAGAGGAGTCAGGGACTCGGTGGCTCGACTCTGCGGCTGCGGGTTGAAGATCTCGGGCACAGACACACACCAGGTCTGTTCGTCCTGCCTCGGGCTGGAACACGCCCGAGGCGCTATCGACAACCCCGGCTCATGCTGACATTGTGTCCGCTTCACCGTCAAGAGCCTCCGCCGACGGCTAGCGAGACAAGCTAGCCTGTCGGAACAGGACCCCCCCATGTCCATGGACCCGCCGGCCGGCAGTCAAGACACGGGGGCGTCCGCCACAGAGAGCGAACCCCTCTCCGTGTCGGTCTGGGGCTCATTATCAGCGATGGCCTCAGAACCGGAATCCCGCGCCCTGGCAGGCCGGGACCCGGTGACGACAAGACACGCGGGAACGGATTCCCGCGCTTTACCACGCTGGGGCTCCCGGTTAGACCTCACCATGGTCTCACCCGCGGAGGAAGTCCTCGAGTTGGATTATGAGGAGGACGATGAGGAGGACTCCCTGGCGTTCCTCCTGTCCGAGTCAGATGAACAAGAAGAGGACACCTTCATGTCATCGGCCCAGGCTGCAAAGCCTGGAGCGAGGGCTGCTCTCCCGGGCAACAGCACACCAGCTTCGCCCGGTCTGAGCATGGACCTGCAGGCCGTGTGCAAACGCGCTGCGGTCAGACTCAATGTTCCGTGGCCTGAAATGGCCAAGGAGACCTCCAGGTCCCGCTACGAGGGGAAGCATCTTCCCCAAACAGCGGGCAAAAGGAGGCAACTCCTCCCGGTTTTTCCAGAAATGTTGGATGAAGTGTCGGTCTCGTGGAGAGACCGGCCCTTCAGCAACAAGGTCCCAATCCAGGATGCCTCCTCCCTGGACTGCGATGGAATGGAGAGGCTCGGCCTGCTCCGCATACCGCCCATGGAACCGCTGGTGGCGGCAGGAACCGAGCAGGAACCCCACGCTGCCAGCAAAGGCGGACCGCTTTCAGTCTACAAAGACTGAAAAGTCCTACAAAGCGGCAGCGCTGTCTGCCAGGGCCCTGAACGTGTCCTCGCTGCTAACCGCTTACCAAGCGGAGCTCTGCGACGACGTGTCGGGTAGCCCGGGAGCAGCCACTCTGGACGAGATGGCAGCGGTCACGGACATTTGGAAGGGTCCAGCCGCTGCCTTCGCAGCAGCAGTCCTTCACCCAAGCTGTCTCGAACTCTGCTCGGTTTAAAGCACCGGACAAGCAGAGGTCGCAGCCCACCCCGAGTCCCCAGCCCAGGCTGGAGACAAGGGCAAGTTGGCCGAGAAAATCTCCGGTTCCGGCTGCAGCTCAGGCTCAGCCAACCCAGAATTTCGGCCAGCAGTCGAGGAAGAAGAAGCGAGCGGCGTGACAGCCCCTCCTTCTCCCCTCTGTGAATGTGTTCCCGCCGCCTCGAGAGATGCCTAAACACTATCCTCAAGTCCGCACAAACACATGTCACACATTGATTGATTCCTCTGTCATAAAACATTTGCCGCTGACGCATCCAGGCTTCAAGCCGAGGCCGCAGCTCAAAAAAATGAAAAGAAAATCAATGAAGCCAATAAACAGCCTGTCAATTGTGCCCCTTCTGAGAGCAGCTACGGCATCTCTCAAAAGGCGGATTATTGGCGGGTCTGTGAAGGCACCACCGCCACGCGCACGCGCAGTGCCGGCTGGGGCTTTAAGGGCACCACCGTCACGCGTATGCGCTGTACCAGCTGGGGCATGTCAGACAGGCTGATAGGGTATTTACGAAGGTCGCCCGGTGAGAGGTCTCTAGAGCAGAGACCTCCAGCGGGCTTTTAGCAGTGTTCCCCACCCTAAAACGCTTCCTGCCTTTTCTCAGAGGACACCATGTCCTCGTGAGGACAGACAACACGATATCGCGTATGAACCGCCAAGGGAGGTTGCGTTGTCTCCAGTCACACACACTGGCACACAAACTGATCCCTTGGAGCGGCAGACGTCTCCTCTCTCTGAGAGCGACACAGGTACCGGGAGTGATGCACCTCGGGACAGAATTACTGTCCAGAGGTGCACCACCCTATGCAGACTGGACTCCACATCCAAGGATCGTGAGTCCGCTGTGGGTGCGTTACGGCGGAGCCGCGTTAAGTCTGTTCGCATAAAGAAAAAATGCTCAATGACAGCTGTTCTCTTTAATGCACGATTTAAACGCACTGTTAGGCGGGGACGCACTCGTACACGATTGACCTCCGGGTCCTCTGTACGCGTTCCCACCCCTGGCTCTGTTACCCCCAACTCTGGCCAGAGTGAAGGAGCAACGCCACACACTTACTCTGATATTTCCGCCCTAGCCGGGCTGGCGGAGATATATCAGCTGTTGTGTGGGCAGCCATGGCAGCCCCCACCACGCAGGGACAGATTGTCTCAGGCGGGGGGGGGGGGGGGGGGCACTATGGGCCTGACCCATGAGTGGTACAATCTGAATACAGTGGGACTCCCTCAGAAGGTGATAAACACAATTCAGAGTGCGAGAGCTTCCTCCACCAGGTCTCTTTACGACTGTAAGTGGAGGGTGTTTGAGGAGTGGTGCCTTCAAGAAGGACACATCTCTTTTCAATGTCCTGTTGGGGTGATTTTATCATTTCTACAGGACTTGATCGATAAACACAGAGCTTTCTCCACGATCAAGGTGTACCTGGCTACTATTGCTGCATGCCATGTGGGCTTTGAGGGTAAGACGGCTAGCCAACACCATTTGGTTTGCCGTTTTATGAAGGGAGCTCGCAGGCTCCTCCCTGTCTCCAGGTCGCTGGTGCCCTTATGGGACCTGGCAGTGGTTTTGAATGGGCTCAGAATGACCCCATTTGAACCCCTGGAAGGAGCTGACATGAAACATCTGTCACTCAAGACAGTGCTGTTACTGGCCCTGGCATCCGCCAAGCGGGTCAGCGATATTCATGCACTGTCTGTACATCCCTCATGCACTCAGTTTGCCCCAAGGCAAAAGGTGGTTGGTTCGTGTACCCCAATTGACATTGAGGCATTTCCTCCGCCGCTGGTTTCCTCCGGGGAGCCGCTGGTTTCCTCCGGGGAGCAGCAGCAGGATCTGTTGTGTCCAGTCCGTGCTTTACACACATATATGGACAGATCAAAGGAGCTTCGTCTTAATGACCAACTCTTCGTGTCCTGGGCTAACCCTCACAAGGGCAAGCCTGTTACTAAGCAATGGCTCTCACACTGGATTGTGGAGGCAATTGCTTTGGCCTATACGAGTCAGAATTTGCAAGCACCTTCGGGTCTGCAGGCTCACTCGACTCGGGGCCTGGCTACATCCTGGGCTTTGTTCAAGGGTGTTTCCATCCAAGACATCTGTGCAGCAGCGAGCTGGTCCTCGCCGCTCACTTTTGTCCGCTTTTACAGGCTAGACGTCTCCGCTCCAAGCGTGGCCCGAGCAGTGCTGGGCACCTTGTTGAGTCAGGACTCTACATGTTAAATTCTGGTTGATCGGTGATTTTCGAGATAAGCTCGTCTGGCAATACAGGAGCTACAATATCCCATAGTGAGACATCGAACGGAGTGTTATGAATGAGAACTATAGGTTACTTACGTAACCCCAGTCTCAGAGTAACATGAAGTGAGATGTCTCACCAGACGGCCCTCCTTGCTATGGTGAAGCGAGAAGAGGTGCTTATTTTGAATGACGCATGCGTTGTGGCGCAAGCTACTTATAGGGGGTGATTTCCCCTGACGCTGACGTCAAGATCACCAGCCAATCAGGATTGGCGTAATGAGATTGATGCTTCTGTTTGCTCCGCGATGAGGCGCATCCCATAGTGAGACATCTCACTTCATGTTACTCCGAGCCTGGGGTTACGTAAGTAACCTATAGTTATTTAGCCTTCCCAAACCTGAGCCTCACGCGCCGCCTATGCAGCAGGTGCCAGGATACCACGGCAAAACCGAGCCTGACCAGCGTCCAGGTATCTAAACAAGTACCCGCATGTACAGTGGGGTTAGGCGGTCATTTTGCAGGTCGTGGTATAAAAATAGACAATGGAATATTCATGTAAAAATAGGGCCATATTCTGCCATGCCTGTAGAAATGTTGGGTCAAAAATAATGCATACAATAGCACAGATGCCTTCACCACGAATGGCTACAAAAAGATCTCATATCCCAAGCTTACAGTATCAACGAGCTAATGTTGCAGCTGAAATGTTCTCCAGGTCACAAAGTCAACCTCACATGATGATGTGATACCAGTTTTCAAGCACAGTAAATGTACTCTTCCCAGAGTATATGATGGGACCAAGGTGATGATTTAGTACATGGTTTTAATAATACTTTTCAATGTTTTCCATTTCAAACCATGAGCTGGTTCAAATAATATTTGCCTTGATTTACAATATGTTCTCATTTGTGTTATCAGTACAGTTTTGAAGCTGTTGTGCTTTTCTTTGCCATAGTCCACTTTGGACTGTATGAAATATTTCAGGATTGCACTTTTAACTCACTTGAAATGTTCTCACTTGCTTGGTTTCAAAACATAGCAAATGCCATAATCTGTTCATTGAGGACCATCAATGCTATTTTTCATTGCTGTTGCCGGCCACTATTGCTCATGTAAACCTACTACTGCTGCTCCCCCTGTAATCTCAGGGGCACCCTGAGTCATTTTGTTCTGGAACCGGGCCTGTACACGGCCATATACTAAACAAACTACAGAGCCCATTCCGTGTCCTGTTAGTGACAGGACACTTCTCCTGGTGATCCAGCGTCTTTTAACCTCTTTTCCTTTCTCTTTCTGGATCCTCCTTAGCAACCTTCATTATAGTCATTGACAGTGGTCTGTATTATCAACGTGTCACATGTTAAGAATTTACAATCAGAATCGAGTATTCAACTAAGCCGTGTAATACAAGTTGTTAGTAGCCTTAACAGTTGTTATGCTATACCACATTGTCCTTCACTGGATTTATAATGAGCTGCACTAAACTACATTTTAGCATTTAAAATACCTAGCCATTCTTTTGCGGTTATTTTGGTAAAGTAACTCAAAAGTAACTAAAAAGTAGTGTAACTCTTTACATTTAAAAAGACAGTAATAAGTAATATGTAATATATTACATTTTGGAAGTAACTTGCCCAACACTGTTCATATCTTATTTTACCTAGTTAACATTTATTTATTTATGCATATTTTTTTATATCTCTCCAGTTTTAAACGATATTTTTGGTTTACTGTCATATAGTATAGGCCTACATTGAAATGATTGAAAACCTGTTTTTATTTATCCTAATGATCATAAAGGAGTGCCTTGGAAATATTTGTTTACATAAATTGTGATCAAAACGTTTGAGACCCACTGAGATAACTTAGACTAAAGTGAACTATCTAAACACTCAGAGTCCTTTACCTCACTGAGCCTCTCAGTCTAACACACTCTCACTCCCTAAGCATCCAGGAGCAACGCTTGGTCCAGTTGTGGCCGAGACTCCTTCAGCTTCATAAACGGACGCAAAGAGCTTTCAACTGATTGCAATGTATTCCCATCGGCGGCGGTATTTGACGCTCAGGGAAGCACCGCATCCATTTATGTCGGCAGCTCTTAAAGGCAATGTGAGCATCCATTCCCATTGGATAACGGAGAATTGTACACCCGGAAGTAAGTATTCTCCTTACTGTCGATTGATTTGACAGTGATATCTCCACTACTCATCAACTCAAAAGCACCAGATTATATTTGTTAATTAAACAACATTGATAGGTTTAAATAGTGTACAATGCTTTTGTGTTTTTCCCCTTCAATTCTGAGAAACAACTTGTTTTCGCTGAAATGTGGAGCGCCAAAGAGACTACACTACCCACAATCCCCAGCTATTGTTGTGACGACGTATGTCCGCTTTGCGACAAACCCCGTGATTAATCTTCAAGCTCTGGGATTGGATGTTGGAGTGGCGCCAAGGTTACGCCGAGCGTCAAGCTCTTTGAAATGGAACAAAACCACGGCAGACTATTCAAAACTGGACTCGAACACTAAAAGACGTTTTCCCCCAAATTAGAAGTTGACAGTATTAAACTGTGTAGCTACAGCCCTGGAGGTTTAGGCGATAGGAAACAAATTGATGTGTACACATTTAAAACATGTAATTACTAAATGGGTGAAAATCGCTTGTATCCATAATGGGCAGCATTAATATATACCCACATGACAGCTCATTGTTACTTTGTAATTCTACTCCACTACAATTCAGAGGTTAACCTGGTATTTTTACTCCACTACATTTATTTTAGTTACTTTGCAGATTCTGATTAATGATGTGAAATATAAACAACCCTTAAAGCAGACTTTAGTTACACCTGAGTAAAATTCAGGGAAAGGTGATTGTCAAGTGCCAACAATCAGGAGAGATATTTGATAGTTGGTGCTTGAGAAGACTAAACATTTATCTGCAGATCTCTATAAAGTATATTCATTAATCGTTATTCTCTACTAATAGTTAATTAAAAACTGTATATAATTGCTATTTTGCACATCCCTTTCAAGATTTTCAAAGGTTTATTGACATATCATACTGTATACACAACTACAGTGTAGTTATGCAATGAATGAAAAACTTGGGTCGCAGGTTCGCAGGTTCCTCAACAGTGCATTACAAGACATCTATATCTATATATCAATATGTGTGTACCTCCACCATTAAACTGTCAAATTCTGCACATTTCTTATACTATCTACATACATAAGAGTATAATTAATGTGTATAATATCAGTTAAAATAAGTGCTTCAACATAGTTAACATTGCAGGAAAGCAATATATTAGACATGAAGTACTTTGTCAGGCTTAATATTTATTTGTAGATAGATACCCCCAAAGCTTTTTTCTTATTTGAAAGAAGACCTTAACCTAAAGTATTCTGTAATGTGTTAATAAAGGTTAATTAGTTTGTCTGTTTTGCACATCCTCATATCTTTGTACATCGTGCACTAAACTGTTTTATTGTTGAGATCACTTACAGTATCTTCTTGATTTTTTTATATTCTATATTTCTATCATTTACCTTCTACTTTCCCCCTATGAAAGTATGTACTCTTAATATTTTGTTCATCAAGTCACATTATTCAACAAAAATAACATTATTCAACAAACATTTTTTAATTTATTTTTTTAAAACGTCTCGGGAGTAATGTGCAGTACCAGAGTCCACCAGAGAGGCAGCCGCTGCAGGACATTAGCCTGCGTACTGCGTAGCCTGCCCTGAAGAAGAAGTGATCCTTCCTAGTGCCTGACAAGTTTTAATCTAGCCTATACAGTTATGGATATTAGAAAGTTATTGTCATCGAAGCAGGCGCCACAAGCTGCAGCAGCAGCAGTATCAGCAGCTGACAACAATGTCATCACCAGCAGTGAAGAAATGGATGATGTTTCAGGTTTGTGAATCTAATTCTTTCACACACAGTGACGTCACGAGCTACCCATAATGCAACGCGCGCCATATATATATCTATAAATACGCCATTTTCCTGGAGGTGCAAATATCCTGGAGGTGCAAATATAAACAGCTAGCTAACGTATCCAGGCAGAGCGCACTAGTTTTTTTTTATGAATTAACGACCGAAGAAATCGCTGCATGTCTTCGGATTACATCTCTGGACTTGAGGGGTGTGCTCCAGGTCGTTACCAGCGTAAACTAGAGCTGTGTGGGTTGTCGGATTGCCCTTACAGACTGCCTGCAGATGTATGGAAAAACGACCCTCGAAAGTGGCCTTCGTCGATTTTGGCTGCATCTACGTCTAATTTCTGGAAACACCAGGTGAATACCCCACTTGTCACAATAATATTATCATGCGATTGCATATATGTGGTATTTTAGAGTTGAGTAGATTGATTAAGGCAATAGACTATGATATTCAGTACAGGAAGCTTAGCAACACCTAGACGGTGTACGGCTAAACCCTCGGCCTGCTTGCACCTCGCGTAAAATGGCAGATACCGGAAGTACGGTGTCGCACTCTGCCCAATCCCCATATGTGTGTGTGAAAGAATTGTGATATCTGCACTGTGGCTGACTGAGTAAGAAGTGGAAAAGAGTGATGTAACGTTAATGTTATACTGTAGCTAGTAAACATGGAGTAACCACACTAAGTTTACCCTTATATGTTAGTATGTATACAGAACATGGCTAAAAAGTATCCTAAGATGTAACGTTGACCCTTCATACCTCAGTCTACTTTTAAGACACTAAAATAACGTATTCCAATTTTTATTTTGTTTTCGCACGTGGAATTATACCGGCTCTCCAGTGCCTTTTGTCCGCTTTAAGGTATTATATATAGACCCTAACCCTAAGCGTCAAATACCTCTGCCGATGGGAATACATTGCAATCAGTTGAAAGCTCTTTGCGTCCGTTTATGAAGCTGAAGGAGTCTCGGCGCGTCACAACTGGACGCCACGGGACCCTGACCAAGCGTCGCTCCTGGACGCTTAGGGAGTGAGAGTGTGTTGCTCACTCTGACTGGACAGGACTCTCCTTCCACATTATTATAGAAACATCTTCTTCTTATATCCGTTAGAGCAGCTAGCACCAGATTATAATAACAACAGCGCCGGTACCGGGTGGTGCGCCCTCTCTCTTTCTCCTTCGCTCCTCCAACGCTCACTCGCACTTTTGCTGTGAGCTGCGGGCGCCTGATAAGCCAACATCCCCCACTTTAATCACTTACAGTGCCCATCGTACAGGGAAAATACATTTACTTAATTATGAATATTGTTACATCAAGGCCGAAAATTAAGATGAGCACCAACGGTCAAAAATGTTATTTTCCCTCCCAGAGCTGCCAGCACAGCGCCCCCCCAGATCTGGCGCCCTAGGCGAACATCTATAACGCCAATGCTAAGGACCGGCCCTGCCCGCAGCACCGCTCAGGCTATTACCTGTAGAGGAGGTCGCTCTGCTGTCAGGTGATACCTCATGCCATGCAGTCGATTAAGAAAAATCCCAGTCTGTAATTTCTGATATCAGAGACATTAATTACTAACACTTAAAAGCCCCATAGCGGGGTCTACAGGCTTTTTTCACGAAACTGTGTCTCAGGGCTTCTTAACATTTAATAAACTATTAATGTGTCATACTCCCTTAACAGGAAGAAACTCTGCTAACTGATGATGTGAACCATTTTTACCGAAACAAAACACAAGTCTCACAAGAAGCGTCTAAATGAGCCCTGAGCGAAAAAATGCTAAAGCACTTAGCACAGAACTCTAGGTATAAATCGATCGATATACTTATCGGATCTGCACAGACAAGCTTATAGCTGGCAAGCTGAAATTTCACAGATTCTAGAAATATAAGTATCATCACTGAGCGATCAAAACTCACGACAGGGGAAGCAAATACAGACAACACACAACGTAGCTTCAGGTAGCAAAACACGGAGATATGCTCACCTTTTGCTGTTATTCTGATCAAAAGTTGTGTTCAATGGCATTAAAACGAGAAAAACGCAGCTGAAGGTTAATCCATAGGTTAATCCAATGTGTGTGTCACTTAGATTTTTTTTTTATAATCCATAATTCAATTTTTATGTCAAAAACAGAGTTTTCATATTAGCTGCTAATGATAGCTTGCAGAGTGTATGACAAGCTTCCTGTTTTGGCTACGCGTCACTCTCACTCCTTATTTGGTAGTGTGTGTGTATGTGGAACCTCCCCTCGATTCCATTGGCTCTAACGGTTAAAAAGAGATGTCAATCTCAGTCAGAGATAGGTCAAATAGAGAGGCGAAGTCCCGCCCTTCTACTTCCGCCCCATGGGACCTTATTTCGGAAAAATTATGTATTGAAGTCAATGGGGAGAGAAAACGTATCTTTCGATCCCGTGTGAATTATGCAATGAATTACACATATTATGATGTTTGTCAATCTTAAAAAATTATTTCCATGTCAAAAAAGTCAGAGTTTGTCGTAAAACTGTTGAAATATAAGACTATGAAAAATACGCAACTAGAAAGACTACAAATCCCAGAGTTGCGTAAGTGATATCATAATTGTTTTCCTCCACTAAATATAAGAGATAGCTAAGATAACTTCAACAATATGCCTGTGTGCTTTGTACCAGGCTGTAATCATACCAGCAATGGGTCTTACTCGTTCTTTCGCTTCCCGTCTGATGAAAGGACCAGGTGTGGCTGGCTGGATCAAGTTAGCTAACTAGCTAGTAGCAAGCACGTTAGTTAGCATTACAGCTGGCTTAGCCTTGTCCTTTTTATTAGCCTTAACATGAAGTAACATTAAGTTAACCAAAGTGTTAAACAGTAGAGCAGTAGTCATATTTCGTGAACCCTTTGAAGAGTACTGTCACACCGGTGTGATCATTCTATAATAGGCTACACCTTTAAGATACATTAGCATCGGTGATCTTTTATTACTTCATGCTATCTGCACAAATGACATTAAAAAGATCAGGCCGTTCAGGGAGAATCGAAGGCAGGCAGGCAGGCAGGCAGCTTTGCATGACATTCTTCTGGACGTGTTTCATTGTGGTGATAGTGAGGGTAGTCAATCCCTTTTTTGGCAAGACAGTAGTGACGGCCATCTTGGTGACGTGTGTTGTTGTGCGAGACCAGAGATGTAGTTCATTGAGCGGTTTCACACCAAAAAAGTCTTACTTCAAAGTTTTTTTTTACTTGCAAAATTATCTTTTAAATTGACAAACATCATATGTGTAATTCGTGGCACAATTAAAATGGGATCGAAAGATAACGTTTCTCTCGCCATTGACTTCAATACATAATTTTTCCAAAATAAGGTCCCATGGAGGTCCACCGGAAGGGGAGGGACTTCGCCTCTCTATCCACCCAAATGACCCCAGAAGTGGGTTTTCTTTGCTAAATCTCTATATAAAGGTCACATTTCACTAGTTTTGCATCAATCTTGATACAGGGTACTTATTATATGTTATAGTTTGGATTCCTAAGGCTCTTTGTTTACTATCCCATCATTCAAGGGTGGTTTTCACTAAGTAATGGGTTTTTTTTGGACGGACAGTCGGAAACAATAATTTAAAAAAAAATTCAATCTGAATTAACTTTAAAATAAAAAAAATCTATATTGATTCTGACTCTTCTACATCCAACTCACATGTTTATCATTGCTTTGAGAACAAATATTATTAATTTACCCCTTTTAGAAGTGAAGTTTGGTCATTTGTTCTGGGAATGACATTTTCGAGCCTGAGAGCTGGAAAACAGGCTCAGGGCTTAACAGGTTAAAGGCAATTTAAACCTCTTATTTTGCCACCAAAATGAAAATCATTAAAGATGCACATTAAGAAAAGCAGTACAGATTTTCAACTGAGGCTGATATTAAAGTGTTTTTTTATATTTTTGTGAATTATTGGCTGGTGTTCCTCGTTGTGCAGCCAACCAAGATTAATAAACCAGCTAATTTAAATGTCATGTCAAGACAAGACTTTGTTTGGCCTGTGTGACAGATTGATTTGCTATAACTGGTATCAAATCCTCAGAAAAATCTCTCAATATCACCCAGCGTACATTGATTTATCAGCAATAGACAAAACATTTGTTTTAAATAAACAAAATGTATTACTAGGCATGCCTTGAATGCGTTACTGCTTGATGTTTTCCCTCCTTCTTAATTATGAAACCAACAAAAGCCTCCCTGAATCCCAGCAAAGGAGGTTCCCACATGTTACCCTGTCGACATCCTTGTACACTGAGATAAAACACATTTCGAACAGGGCCAAGGAAATAATTCTGCCGTATCAAGGGAGCTTGGGAACAGTGGAGGGAGGGGAGATTCCCAGCGTGTCCACAGATGACAGTCCTTCGCCCAGGGCTGGCCGGCGCTGCGACATTGTGCGCCTGTCATAGCTGCCCTTCAACGGAAGATGAAGCTGTCAGCAGGACGATGACTTTATTCTGACAGCCACTCCACCCTCTCTCTTCAGAGCGACGCAAATAAATATGTTGGGTTTCAAAGCAGCCAAGGCAGACGTTGGACAGTGGGTCAGGGGGCCAAACGCAGAGCAAAAGCATTCCCTTCCCCTCGTAACCTGCTCTCAAAGAGCCTGGTCACCTCGCCAGGGCACCCATTCAATGTGAGCCATCCAAAGGGCCACGGGGCCCCAGATCTCACACACTGCCTGCCGGGGGGAGTTCTGAAAGCCTCTCTCTCTCCCCCTCTGACAGCCGTCACTCTGTTCCTCTCTTCTTCTCTGTGCATCTCTGTGGAGAGCCAACAATATCCTCAGCAGAGAAACAGCATTTCTGACAGAATGAGATTCAGTCTGATCAGATGACTCCTCTCTGACTCACTCACTGCTTTCTATGACGACCTGTAATTCATTTAACATACATTATGTTAAATAATCCTTAAGAACTGTGTAATTATAAGACACTATACAATAAACAATGCTTAATTACAGTTTTCAATCATAATTGCTGCTCACTCGCTGACTTATTTGCAAGCCCCCCCTCTATAATGCATAATAAATAATAAATACAGTATATGAATGTGCTACATATAGTATATTACTATAATGTATTTTAAAATTATTACAATGTACTGCAACTATATGAACAATTACACACTATTGTCCTTGCAAACAGATGTCAAGTGGCAATAATGATAGCTTACGTTGTTATTTCATTATAGTGTTTTTCATTAGGGCTTATAATTAAACGGTGCTTTAAGCATATTATAAGTGTTTTAAAGATAACTATACACATAGGCGTCATAGAAAGTGTTAATGCAAAATTATTTGATACAATTTCTCTTATATATATATTACAATATGTAACTAAAGGTTGAAAAGCTAACGGCTAACTGCTAGTGCTGATTAACAGCTTGTGGTGTTACAGACAGATTCCACTTTAATACTGCTCATTAAAAAAAGCTGGTGTTTAGTATCCTACAGCTGAATAGTTGAAAATAATACAAGCTCTTTAAAGATAAGGAAATACAATTGGAACAACATGTTTATAGTGTATAGAAACTCTATAGTTTTGCTTTGAGTTTAGATAATGAGACTGTCCCGTTTTATCCGATTCCCTCCACACACCACACTGGATTATCTGGTGTGTGTGTTTACAATGAGGAATAAATAAATAAAGAATTAAAGAAATTAATAACATTTCTAAAATAATAAACTGCAGTCTTCCTAAAATGCACAGATTGTTAATTTCCTTCCAAATATAAAACTTTAAATTAACTTTCATGTATGATTTGTGATATTGACAAAAAAATAAAGAAAGCGCCAAAATATATTAGCAGGGAGATGAGCCACAAGATGAGGCTCCCTCCAGAAGATGAGGCTCCCTCCACGAGGTGAGGCCCCCTCCACAAGATGAGGCTCCCTCCACGAGGTGAGGCCCCCTCCACAAGATGAGGCTCCCTCCAAAAGATGAGGCTCCCTCCACGAGATGAGGCCCCCTCCACAAGATGAGGCTCCCTCCACGAGGTGAGGCCCCCTCCACAAGATGAGGCTCCCTCCACGAGGTGAGGCCCCCTCCAAAAGATGAGCCACAAGATGAGGCTCCCTCCAAAAGATGAGGCTCCCTCCACGAGGTGAGGCCCCCTCCACAAGATGAGGCTCCCTCCACGAGGTGAGGCCCCCTCCAAAAGATGAGGCTCCCTCCAAAAGATGAGGCTCCCTCCACGAGGTGAGGCCCCCTCCAAAAGATGAGGCCCCCTCCAAAAGATGAGGCCCCCTCCACAAGATGAGGCTCCCTCCACGAGGTGAGGCCCCCTCCAAAAGATGAGGCTCCCTCCAAAAGATGAGGCCCCCTCCACAAGATGAGGCTCCCTCCACAAGATGAGGCTCCCTCCACAAGATGAGGCTCCCTCCACGAGGTGAGGCCCCCTCCACAAGATGAGGCTCCCTCCGCGAGGTGAGGCCCCACGCAGTCTGCGTGATCTTCCTGTATAAGGGACGGCCCTGTATATTAGTGTCACATTTTCTACAAAAAAAGAAAAAAAGATCCCAGAACAAAATCCAATAAACTTCCAATAGAGCTACAAACTCCTTTAATACAACTTTTCATCTTGAAAAGAAATCCCTGTTTGACTGGCAGTTTTTTTAAATGTAAAATGTGGTATGCTCATTCAATGGTCCCTCTGAATCACACTTATTGAAAGAAAATCATCTTAAATTAGAAAATATTTGTTATAGTCTAAGTAGGCTTTAATAAATGAGCAAAACTAATTGACAGAATGTTTTTAAATGGATTAAATACGTATTTTTTTTCTTATCTTAGGTAAAGTAGTTTTGAATTCTGGGGTTTGACGGTTTTTGACCGACAGCTGAAGCAATCTGACGACTTAACCCGGGATTGAGAAGGTAATGAGCTTTGAATTATCTATTTATCATTATTCTGACATTTTATAGACCTAGAGGTTAATTACAATAAATATGTCCCCTCAAGTAGCCATTACTTTCATCCAGATACTGGAGTTAAATCAGTTAAACGAATACACACAATGTTTCCCAGCAAACAGCCTCTGGTACACAGGAAGTGCAGCAGCATTCAGTTTGTGTTTATTTGAAATAAACATCAGTATGGCCAGAGGTGCAAAGGCACTTATCTGTCAATAATAAATGACATGTTCTGTGTTTCCTGTCCTCTAGGTGTGATATGTATGGCATGTGCAGTGTGTCAGTGTGCCATTTTGTATAGTATATTGAAGTATAGTGTGTGTCCTGGGTATTAGTACCACAAGTACGAATGTCCCGGTGCACTGTAGGCTAAGATTTTTTAATATATCATTTAGTCGCTTCATACACAGCTGCAGATTTTTTAGGAATTCATATATTTCTGACACATATCTAAAACAGATCTGAGGCAGTATTTTCTTTATAAAAAATTACGCATATTTTGCCTTTATTTAAGAGCATGACCATAGTGATATTTATATCTCACCATTATATCTGATGTAAATCCAAAATGTAAGGGTTAATTTAACAGTATGTAAGAAATATTTTTATTTTAACTTAATGTATATTACAAATGTTAAAGAGCACAAACAATTCTATTAGAGGAAAAACAAATCTTGCAAGCTACCAAATATAGGCACAGCCCATTTCACTTACTCCGTTACATTATATAACAGATTACAGCCTACCCTTACATAACAAGCCTAAATGGAGACACTCTTTGCACGCAACCAAATGCAAAACTGATGTTACTTTTTGGATTAAGATTCACTTCCTCCGTTTGTTTCAGGTCATAGACTTAAAAGTGGGCCTGCTGAAAATATTACGTATGAAATTGCATTTGAATGAAACACTGGGAGGAAGCTGTTACTTAGAGTTGAAAAGTGGAACATGGACCCACACTGTAATAATCCTGACCTCAACTGGCTTTTCCACTTTTTAAAATGTAAAATAATAAATTGTATTTGTTTTATATAATGCTGTAGTTAAAGTTTCCCTGCAGACAACACTCAAAATAAGCTCTACAAAGCCAATCTTATGGATGTAAACTAAATTGCTGCTCATAAGACACATGGAGACTTATTTTTTGCTGACCGACCTGCCTGTCTAAAGTGACCATTTAATTTCCCTCTAGAAGTGTTTAAAAAGCTGCAGCAGATATATTTGTGTCCGCCATACTCTCTCTATTTAGCTTACAGATATCAACATGGTCACTATTGGAGACACTTCTCTCTATTTCAGGTCCCAACTTTAGATTTAAAGTATAAAAGAGTATCATTTAGACAGTGTTGGCCTTTTTGCATCTTATTCAATGTAGTGCAGAAATTCCAACTTGTGTATATATGCAAGAGCTCCTTACATTTTACAACTCTTTCAAAAAGATATGATTTCTGCGTTCCAAATCGCATACATTTTATTTATAGTTTTTAGTATGTACTGTTGCATGCAGTATGTTACAATGGTTACCTATGACTTTTTCATAAAATGTACCCTTTTGATCGTATAATCCCTGCACAAAGGATTGTGGGTACATATTAGGACATCTTGGAATTTTTGGAACACATGCTGGATTTGTTTCAGGCATACTAATTACTATAATAGTTTGAGTAATGAAATGCACAATAAGTTTGAAAAGTAACTGTTGTTCCTGGAGATGCCTGAATAAAAACACATTGATGTGTTTTGTCACTTTTTGACAGACCCTGTCCTTACAATCCGATACTGAGATATTCTCCAACCTGAAGATAGGTTTCAGACATCGTGAAATGATGATGAAAACAGGAACTTTGCCTTAACCTCTGCAGGACATGAAGGGCTGTGAATGGACTCCTTTATGATACATTTTCAGGAGAATCTCTAATTAAGTCAGATTCAATAGTGTGATTTTGTATTACTTTTTTTGTTTGAATTCTTGTGTTGTTAATTAAGCATGGCGCGTTTCCACTGCAGGCCTCGCTCGGTTTGGTTAGGCCTTATTAGGCCCGGCTCACTTTAATGCTGCGCTTCCATTACAGTTTAGGAACTGGGGTAGTTCTCATTCATAACACTCCGTTCGATGTCTCACTATGGGATGCGCCTCAATGCGTATGCAAACAGAAGCATCAATCTCATTACGCCAATCCTGATTGGCTGGTGATCTTGACGTCTACGTCAGGGAATCCACCCACCCTTTAAGTAGCTTGCGCTACGTCGCAGCGTCATTCAAACACCTCTTCTCGCTTCAGAGCACATCTTGAATATCAGTAGCCGGGCTAGCTTAACGGTCCACAGACTGAACCCAAGCTAACATTCGGTCGACGGGCGCTTGCCGGTTACTTTTTTGCTTTGCAGAAGAATTGAAAGAATATTAACACACCAGTTAATATTGTAATCTGCCCCGCCGTTTTTTCTTTCGAAATAACGGTAAGGTTTGATTTTTTCTTGAAACAGTAACATACCTGTTGCTAGTTTATCCCTCCGCGCCAACACCATGGCGAGCGGGGACGGACTCTTCTCTCCCTTACACCAGAGGAGTCGGAGGCTCGGCTCTGCGGCTGCGGGTTTAGGATCTCGGGCACGGACTCACACCAGGTCTGCTCGTTCTGCCTTGGGCTGGAACACGCCCAGGAAGCTATCGATACCCCCGGTTCGTGCGGGCATTGTGCCCACTTCACTATCAAGAGCCTCCGCTGACGGCTAGCGCACCAAGCTAGCCTGTCGGGACGGGACCCCTTCATGTCCGTTGATTCGCCGGCCGGCAATCGGGACATGGTGGCGACTGCCACGGAGGCGACTGCCACGGAGGCGACTGCCACGGAGATTGAGCCCCGCGCTGTGTCAGGCTGGGGCTCAACAACGGCGGTAGCCGCGGAATCGGAACCCCGCGGAATCGGAACCCCGCAGAATCGGAACCCCGCGGAATCGGAACCCCGCGCCGTGTCAGGCTGGGGCCCGGTGGCGGCAAGAGCCGCGAGAGCGGAGCCCCGCGCTGTGTCAAGCTGGGGCTCCCAACTGGACCTTACCGTGGTTCCTCCCGCGAAGCATGTCCTACAGCTGGATTATATGGAGGAGGATGAAGAGGATGCCTCTGGGTTCCTCTTATCCGACTCGGATGAGCACGAAGATGACATCTTCGTTTCATCTGCCCAGGCTGCCAAGCCGGAGGCGATGTCCGCTCCCCCGGGCGAAAGCACACCAGCTTTGCCCTGCCTCAGTATGGACTTGCAGACCGTGTGCCAACGCGCTGCGTCCAGGCTGGACATCCCCTGGCCTGAAGTGGCCAAGGAGACCTCCAGATCTCGCTATGAGGGGAAGAACTTGCCCCAAGCAGCGAGGATGAGGAAGCAGCTTCTCCCAGTCTTTCCAGAGATGCTGGACGAGGTGTCGGTCTCGTGGAGAGACCGCCCTTTCAGCAATAAGGCCCCAATCCAGGGTGCCTCCTCTTTGGACTGTGTCGACATGGAGAAGCTTGGCCTGCTCCGCATGCCGCCCATGGAACCGCTGGTGGAAGCCCACCTCCAACCTCGGCTGGCTTCGGCACTGAGCAGGAACCCCACGCTACCGGCAAAGGCAGACCGCTTCCAGTCAGCAATGACCGAACGAACCTATACAGCCGCAGCTTTGTCCGCCAGGGCGCTCAACGTCTCCTCGCTGCTGACCGCCTACCAGGCGGAGCTCTGCGAGGACATGACGATCAAACCTGAGCCTGCCGTGTGGGACGAAATTGCAGCGATCACGGACATTTGCCTCCGTGTGCAGCGCTGTGCAGTCCAAGCCACGGGCAAAGCACTGGGGATAATGGTGGTACAGGAGAGAGCCAGGTGGCTTACCCTGACGAACCTTCCAGACCGGGAAAAACAGGACGTCTTGGACATGCCTATTGTTCCCGAGGGCATATTTGGCTCTGCTCTAGCTTCGAAGAAGACACGAGGCGAGGACGAGCTGGCCAAGAAAGTCTCCGGTTCCGGCAGCAGCCGCTCAGGCACAGCCGCTCAGGCACAGCCGGCCCAGACTTTCAGCCACCAGACGAGGAAGAAGAAGAGGGCGGCCTGACAGCCTCCTCTCCTCTCCTCGATAAAGGAGCTGGAAGTTCCCTGTTCTCCAGCTCCAGAACACGTTCCAGTGTTAGATGCTCATGTGTTTCCGGGGTGCAACCATGCCCCCATCTTCCCGCCGCCTCGAGTGATGTCAGAACGTCATCCCCAAGTTCGCGCCATGAGGGAAATGGACTTAACATCAACGACAGCAAGCTCCGCTGCTCGTTTAAGTCACACAAACACATGTCATCACTATTGTCTTTTAATAAATAATTTTCCACTGTCGTTTCCAGGCTTAAAGCCAAGGGCGCAGTCAATAAAAAAGAAAAGAAAGACAATAAAAACAATAAACAGTCTAACGTCTACCCCCCTTCTAAGAGTGGCTGCTACCTCTCTCAGAAGGCGGACGATGGACGGGGCTGTGAAGGCATCACCGCCACGCGCATGCGCAGTGTCGACCGGGGTTGTCAACCTGGGGTACCACCGTGTTCAGACACTAGAGGGCCCCATAACACAACAAATAAAGACACAGAGGGTGTAAGGGTTTAGCCAGCATGCTGATGTTTTTGTTATTGTTCCTGTTTTCATTGTTGTTTCTCTCATTTCAGTCTCAGCTTTCCTGCCCTTGATTGAACTCCACCTGCTTCCCTTCCCTAATTAGCCTCACCTGTGCCCCATTATCATCTCTCCCTCTGTCTATTTAGTCTGCATCCACAGTCCCTTCAGTGCCAGTTCGTCTTAGTTATTCCTAGCGTTCCAGCAGTGTTTTTCTAGTATCTGATTCCACGTGTACCTGACCCAGCTTCGTGTCCTGACCCGGTTCCTGTCTACTCCTCGTCTGTTTTGTTAGCCTTATTGACTGATCTCCCGTGTACCGAACCTTGGATATAAAGACCTTTTTGCATCCTAATCCTCTGTCTCCGAGTCGTGCTATTGAGTCCTCCACTTGTGTTCATTCAGTCGTTACAGTACGAACTGGCCAGAACCATGGACTCAGCCGACTCTGAGAATTTGCGGTCTGCTATTCGATCCCAGGGGGCTCGTCTTAACCTACAAGATGAACAACTTATCGCTGTCTGCCAGGGAGTAAGAGAATTGTCGGATCGGCATGAGGGTTTCCAGTCATCCATCGGCAGCCAGGTTTGCCAGCTGGCAGATCAGATCCATCAGCTGGTGGCACATCTCAATCCACACTCTGCTACTCCGCTTCCAGCGTCGGATCCGGCTACAGCTCCCGGTCCTGTTCCTGCCACCGTGCCGACACCGCTGCCTTCGGTTCCTCACCTCTCCAGACCAGAGCGTTTTTCCGGAGACTCGGATAACTGTCGTGCGTTCCTGGTCCAGTGTGGGTTGCACTTCGAGCTGCAAGCATCTTCCTTCCAGTCTGAACGGGCTAAGGTAGCCTACATCGTTTCCCACCTCACCGGCAGAGCGGAGGCGTGGGCTACGGTGGAGTGGGCTCGAGATTCCCCAGTCTGTAATTCCCTGAGAGGTTTTACAGAGACTTTAAGCAAAGTATTTGATCACACAACTCCAGGCAGGGAAGCAGCGAAAGCTCTAATGGATTTACACCAGAGAGGGAGACGTGTCTCCGACTACGCCGTGGAGTTCCGCACTTTGTCTGCAGACAGCGGCTGGAATGATTCATCCCTCTTTGACGCTTTTCGCCATGGACTGTCTGGCCCCATCAAGGACCAGTTGGCTCCTCTAGAGCTTCCCTCTGACCTGGATAGTTTCATTGCTATGGCAATAAGAATTGACACTCGCCTCGTAGAGAGAGAAAGGGAGAAGTCGAGAGCTGTGTTTTCTCCGCCAGGCCAGAGAGGGCAGTCTCAGGCCAGTCCTTTTTTCCCCAAGCAGCGTTTCCAGACGACCGACTCTCCAGCGCCGCCTACTGCCCAGGAGGAACCCATGCAGTTGGGAAGAGCAAAGCTGACTCCTGAGGAGCGCCAGCGCCGCCTACGGGAGGGGAGGTGCATTTACTGCTCACTGTCATTTCGGAGAACAGCATTCAGATGGACCCAGCAAAGGTTAGTGCAGTCACTGAGTGGCCTACACCTTCCAATCAGAAACTCATGCAACGATTTTTGGGCTTTGCAAATTTCTACAGACGTTTCATCAGAAACTATAGTTCTGTGGCTGCCCCACTGCATGCTTTAACCTCCCCCAAGGTGAAGTTCCAATGGTCCCCCCTAGCAGAACAGGCTTTTCAGAGGCTTAAGAGGAGCTTCACTTTAGCCCCTATTCTCACGCTTCCTGATCCACTTCAGCAGTTTGTGGTCGAAGTGGACGCTTCAGATGTGGGCGTTGGGGCAGTCATCTCTCAAAGGTCAAAGAAGGACAACAAGCTCCACCCCTGTGCTTTCCTGTCTCGGAAACTCTCCCCAGCCGAGAGAAACTATGATGTGGGTAACAGGGAGCTGTTGGCAATTAAGGTGGCTTTGGAGGAGTGGCGCCACTGGCTGGAGGGAACTGAGCACCCTTTCCTAGTCTGGACCGATCATAAGAACCTTCAGTACATCAGATCTGCAAGACGCCTCAACTCCAGACAAGCCAGGTGGGCCCTATTCTTTACCCGATTCAACTTCACCCTGTCATACCGTCCCGGTTCTAAGAACGCTAAAGCTGATGCTCTATCCCGCCTGTTTGATTCCGATCCAGCTCCTCGCACTCCCTCACTAATCATTCCCCCCTCTTGTGTAGTGGGGGCAGTCACATGGGACATTGAGGAGAGGGTCAGGCAGGCGAGTGCTAATGTTTTGGTTCCCGACGGTTGCCCACAGAACCGGTTGTTTGTTCCTGACCCTCTTCTCTCACAGGTCATCCACTGGGCACATACTTCCCTCCTCTCCTGCCATCCTGGTGTTCGCCGCACCATGTTCTTCATTAAGCAGCGGTTCTGGTGGCCCTCCATGGAGAGGTCGGTCAAGGAGTACGTGGCAGCCTGTTCAGTTTGTGCCCGGAACAAGACTTCCCGTCAGCCCCCTTCTGGTCTTCTGCGCCCGCTCCCAGTGCCACATCGCCCCTGGTCTGACATCTCGTTGGATTTCGTCACAGGGTTGCCGCCGTCTCAAGGTAACACCACTATTTTGACAATTGTGGATAGATTTTCGAAGATGGTCCATTTTGTTCCGCTGCCTAAGTTGCCATCTGCCAGAGAGACAGCAGAGGCAGTGTTGTTCCATGTTTTCCGTCTCCATGGTTTCCCTAGGGATGTTGTGTCAGACCGGGGCCCACAGTTTACCTCACAGTTTTGGAAGGCTTTCTGCTCACTCATCGGTGCCACAGTCAGCCTCTCTTCTGGACATCATCCGCAGTCTAACGGCCAGACGGAGCGGCTGAATCAGGAGCTTGAGACCTGTCTACGCTGCCTGGTGTCTCAGAACCCTGCCACGTGGAGCACGCATCTGATTTGGGTGGAGTACGCACACAACACTTTGCCTAGTTCTGCTACTGGTCTCTCACCTTTTCAGTGTGCCAATGGATACCAACCACCATTGTTCCCCGACCTGGAGAAGGAGGTCAGTGTTCCATCTGCACATGCCCTCATCCGCCGATGTCATCGCACTTGGAGCCGGGCCCGCCAGGTGCTACTACGGAGTTCAGCCCGTTATAAAAGGATGGCGGATCGCCGACGTATCTCTGCTCCTGCCTACCAACCTGGACAAAGTGTGTGGCTCTCTACTCGAGACCTGCCCCTTCGAGTGGAGTCTCGCAAACTGGCTCCTCGTTTTGTGGGTCCCTTCCCGGTATCCAAGGTCATAAATCCTGTGGCAGTACGGCTTCGACTACCTCGATCCTTGAGGGCCTATCCTACATTCCATGTGTCACGCATCAAACCAGTTAAAGTGAGTCCACTGGTGACAAATATGTTCTCTTCAGATCATGTCTGCGGTTACTGGGGCTCATGGCGTCAGCCATCCTATTGGTACGACTGGGACGCTTACACATGAGGGAGTTTCAGCGCTGAGTAGCTGCCCTCAGACTGGATCCCTTGCGTCATCGCGCGCGGAGAGTGATGGTCACTATAAAATGCGTAATGGCACTGCGCCACTGGCTGCACCCGACTTTTCTAGTACGGGGCGTGCCTATGGGTGCTGTCCTATCGCGGAAGGTGGTCACCACAGACGCATGTCTGACGGGCTGGGGGGGTATATACGAAGGTCGACCTGTGAGGGGTCTCTGGAGCAGAGACCTCCAACGGTCACACATAAATTATCTGCAGCTTTTAGCGGTGTTCCTCACCCTGAAACGCTTTCTGCCTTTTCTCAGAGGACATCATGTCCTCGTGAGGACAGACAACACGACCACAATATCGTATATAAACCGCCAAGGGGGTTTGCGTTCTCTCCAGTTACACATGCTGGCACGCAAACTGATCTTATGGAGCTGCGGAAGTCTCCTCTCTCTGAGAGCGTTGCACATACCAGGAGTGATGAACCTCGGGGCAGATCTGCTGTCCAGAGGTGCACCACTATATGCAGACTGGACTCTACATCCAATAATTGTGAGTCAGCTGTGGGTGCATTATGGCCGGGCCGCAGTGGATCTGTTCGCATCAAAAGAAAATGCTCAATGTCAGCTGTTCTTTTCAATGCGCGATTTAAACGCACCGTTAGGCGTGGACGCACTCACGCACGTTTGGCCTCCGGTCCTTCTGTACGCGTTCCCACCCCTGGCTCTGATACCCCCAACTCTGGCCAGAGTGAGAGAACAACGCCACATACTGATCCTAATAGCTCCACACTGGCCTGCAATGTACTGGCTGGCGGAGATATATCAGCTGCTGTGCGGGCAGCCGTGGCAGCTCCCGCTACGCAGGGACATACTGTCTCAGGCCGGGGGACGATTTTTCACCCACACCCAGAGCGCTTGGCACTATGGGCCTGGTCCGTGAGTGGTATAACCTGAATACAGTGGGACTCCCTCAGAAGGCGATAAACACTATTCAGAGTGCGAGAGCTTCCTCCACCAGGTCTCTCTATGACTGTAAGTGGAGGGTGTTTGAGGAGCGGTGCCTTCAAAAAGGACACATCTCTTTTCAATGTCCTGTCGGGGTGATTCTATCATTTCTACAGGCCTTGATCGATAAACACAGAGCTTTCTCTACGATCGAAGTGTACCTGGCTGCTATTGCTGCATGCCATGTGGGCTTTGAGGGAAAGACGGCTAGCCGTTTCATAAAGGGGGCTCGCAGGCTCCTCCCTGTTTCCAGGTCACTGGTGCCCTTATGGGACCTGGCAGTGGTTTTAGATGGGCTCACTCGACCTCCATTTGAACCCCTGGAAGAAGCTGACATGAAACACCTGTCACTGAAGACAGTGCTGTTACTGGCTCTGGCATCTGCCAAGCGAGTCAGTGACATTCATGCGCTCTCTGTACATCCTTAATGCACTCAGTTTGCCCCGGGGCAAACGAGAGTGTTGCTGAAGCCCAACCCTGTCTTTGTACCTAAGGTGGTAGGCTCATGTACCCCCATTGACATTGAGGCATTTCCTCCGCCACTGTGTTCCTCTGAGGAACAGCGGCCGAATTTGCTGTGCCCAGTCCGTGCTTTACGCACCTATATGGACAGGTCAAAAGAGTTTCGATGCAATGACCAACTCTTTGTATCCTGGGCTAACCCTCATAAGGGCAAGCCCGTTACCAGGCAACGGCTCTCCCACTGGATTGTGGAAGCAATTTCTCTGGCTTATACGAGTCAGGGTTTGCAGGCACCAACGGACCTGCATGCTCATTCTACTCATGGACTGGCTACATCCTGGGCTTTGTTCAAGGGTGTTTCCATCCAAGACATTTGTGCAGCAGCGAGCTGGTCCTCACCACTCACTTTTGTCCGCTTTTACAGGCTAGATTTTTCTGCTCCAAGTGCGGCCCGCGCAGTGCTGGGCCCCGTGTTGAGACAGGGTTCTACCTGTTAAGTTCTGGTTGTTTTGGTGATTTTCGAGATAAGCATCTCTAGCAATACGGGAGTTTCAATATCCCATAGTGAGACATCGAACGGAGTGTTATGAATGAGAACTATAGGTTACTTACGTAACCCCAGTACTCAGAGTAACATGAAGTGAGATGTCTCACCAGACGGCCCTTCTTGCTAAGGCGAAGCGAGAAGAGGTGCTTATTTTGAATGACGCTGCGACGTAGCACAAGCTACTTAAAGGGTGGGTGGATTCCCTGACGTTGACGTCAAGATCACCAGCCAATCAGGATTAGCGTAATGAGATTGATGCTTCTGTTTGCATACGCGTTGAGGCGCATCCCATAGTGAGACATCTCACTTCATGTTACTCTGAGAACTGGGGTTACGTAAGTAACCTATAGTTACTATAGTAACGCAGTGTAGGCGGAGCCGTGACGTCATCTTCAATGAGAGCCCCAGAAAAACAACACAGCCGTTAGCTCTTAGCACTCAGAGCTCACAGCTCTTCATATCTGTTCAGAAACTAGACAAAAGTTAAACATGTACAAACCACAGACTGTCTGTGTCATGGTGAATACAGTCGCTGGTTTGTCTGTATAGGCCGTTGTTGTGAGTGTGGACGGTCAGAGCATTTACAACGTTAGCTTAGCCAAGCTACATTTAGAAAACACGCATTTTAAAAGGGTTTTTCGCCTGCCATCTGTTTGCAGACTTGTCAAAGCATTAATTCATGGTTTTTACTAACCGGTATCAGTATGTTGTTACTTCGGCATCATTTTGAAACGTGTATTACAATTAAATCACGGTCAAATATGTTCATCTTGTTGTAGTTGTTGTAGCCCCCTTGCCAGTGATGCTCTCTCTAGTTTAGCATACTCAGCCCGACTCAGCCTGGTTGTTCCTGGCCTTAGAACCACGATTTTATGGGGCCAGAAAAACTGTGAATTAGGACCCGCTAGCCGGTACTAGGCCAAGTGGAAACGCAACCAAAAACGGGCCCCGCACGGCTCGGCACGCTTAAAGCGAGCTACCCGCTGCAGTGAAAACGCGCCTAAGTCATCTAAGGGTGCTGCAGCTTACTTTCACAAACGTATTAAAGTTTTACAAATCAAAGGCCTGTCCTCGACTAAAGTAATTCTTAGTTGCCTATACGTAACGACTTAAATGTAGCCATTACTTTATTTAATAGACGGACATTTACAACTAAGGTTCACTACAAAGTATCAAGCAAATGCTGTTTTACTAGAGATGTGCTCATATGTTTCTTAGAAATAAATAATTCAGCATGAAAAGAAACGAAAACAAGCAACTAATGGACTAAAGAACTCTTAGTCGAGACCAAAAAGACCAATTGGTTGACTCAACTAGGAAGGGGCAACCCTAGAACATTCATGGTTTCTGCAGTGTAGGCTGGCCATACAGTACGCACCACATACCAACTGCTTTCAGATCAGCACATTATCAGCTTGATGCGTGCGGGCCCCTTACGCCCGGGGCCCCAATCCCCACCACACCAGCCCCCACATGTCTGAGGACCGTCGCCATTTAAAGTCCTTAAACTAAGAGAGAGGAAAACGAAAGTGACACCTTTTGATTAAAACAAGCTCAACTTTAGGAATTTTGGCGTTCCTCTGATCTACCGCCATCCAGTTTCCTACATCAGCAAGATTACCAAGCAGCCGCAGTCAGGAGATCAGGGGGTCAAAGGTCACAGCACACAGACAATATTCCTGTGACCCATGAGTGATCATAGATGATTAAGAAGTGCTGAAAGGAAGTCAACGTCTTTTCGTCTTTGTTTGGAACCATGCTACACGACAGGCAATAACAAACACGGGAGACAAGTTTACTCCAGAAATTCTCTGTGATATCACACGTGGGCCCACTTTGTGCGATGTTATCGCATGTCACTGCCCGCAAACGTCTACATGCATCACTGCTCGTTGGCAATTACATGTTTATTTGGGATTTCTTGTCCGAGTCTCCCCCTAGATATCTGAAATCTAAACTGACTTCTGTCTGACATCATATGTACTAAAAAAAATATTTTTAAAATAAAAAGGAAGAAAGATATATGAAGAACAAAGTCATTCCAACTTTAAGGGGTCAATGAATAAATGAAAAGCTTTTTTTTTTTCATTCACATAATTTAAATAATTAAGAACCTTGTGCAGAAGAGCCTGCCAACTTTTTGCCAGTTTATTAGGTAAAACTAACTTAACTTGCTTTGCTAACTAGCTTATTTTCCCCTGATGTTCAATATAACTTGGTTTTTAGGTTCATGCATAGGATATTACATCACAGATCCTTTCTTCAAGCCATCTCCAGTCTGCAATGTAAAATGACCCTGCAAGGGTACTGCGGGGCCGTCAGAAAAAACAGTTCTGTTACCCAATGTAGTTTTTTATTACTTTTCTCTAATCTTTTTTTTCAGAAATGTTTATTATATTTACTTCTTTAGCCCTCAAACATTGTTATGAAGCCATAAGAAAATGTACAGCTCTGGAAAACATTAAGTAAACATAAAATTATCAGTTTCTCTGGTTTTGACTATTTCTATGTGTTTGAGTAAATCAATGTTTTTAATTGTATTCTATAAACTACTGACAACTTTTCTCTGTGTTTGAATTCAACAGACACTGGAATGGAGTGGCTGCCATACATCTAGAGATTGAGATTTAAGAATCATTTGGAGTGGTCGCTTAATTTTTTCAAGGGCTGTAGCTCTACTGCTAAAAACTCTTAGACATGAAACATGTCCAGAAGTATTTGGTTGTTTTGTCACACCGCAGAAAGATGGTAATCTAATAGTTTTAGCTTTTTATTATTATAGCACTTTATCATTGTGCATGTGTCTTATAAGTTTATCATACATTTTTGTTATTCAAAATCCACTTTTAAAAAAATGCAACTGGTAATATCTTTCAGATAAATGTAGAAGAGTAAAAAGTACAATATTTCATTCTTAATTGTACCATATATGAAATACCATAAGATTGATTTTCTGAAGTAAACTACTGCCTACATGTGACTATG
The DNA here is from genome assembly GCF_902827115.2 of Pseudochaenichthys georgianus. Lineage (NCBI taxonomy): Eukaryota > Metazoa > Chordata > Actinopteri > Perciformes > Channichthyidae > Pseudochaenichthys > Pseudochaenichthys georgianus. The sequence continues at coordinate 14,557,842 of NC_047505.1, forward strand.
GTATAATACCTGCCCACTTTCTACCAATAGAAGAAAACCAAAGCAGTGACTCTGATACTGCAGCACATTTTGAACCAATCAGCTGTCTGAAGTGACAGGAAATCACCTGAAATGTCCTTAAATCACACGCTGACATCCGGCAGTATCTGGAAGGTTCTGAGCGACTGACGCTTTATTTGATATTAACTCGATCCGCTGAGACTTTACAGTGGCCTACTTTTGTCTCTGCTCTCCTCTGACTTTGCCATAATATCCGATTGAACTCTTGTCATTATTTTTTCTTCATCCCAGTATGATTTTTCCTTTTGCCCCAGTGGCCTTTTCAGTAAAGCAAGATTTGCATCTTAATGGATCTTAGCAACAGCAGAGGCCCGTTTGGCACTGTGTGTTTCAGAGTCACATGCACTTGTGCAACCAACATTTAAAGAAAACAACAACAAAAATACAATTCACATGGCTCCCAAAAAAATATATTGTGCCTTTGGTCAGATTAAAACCCGTTCCAGGAAGATGTTTAGATGGGGTTGTAAAAACAGATCACTGATAGCAATGTATTAGTGGGGATATAACACGATTTTCACCCTGATTTCTGTGCACAATAAAGCTTTAATCTAGGCTCCGACTGGGAGGCGGGGGCTTCAGGCCTGGGCCAATGAGGTTCCTCGGTGAGGAGCATGTTCCCGCCCATGGGTGTCTCCTGTGTTGGTGCTGGGCCGGCCTGGCAGCAGTGGCAGTGACAGACGTGCCCCTGGGATTCCACCTGTCAGCCGCAAACGCACTAATCGACAGGCCTCGTCTAACCCGAACTCTCCGCCACCTCTCTGTCAAATCTCCATCTTCTCATTCGCCTGACAACCTCACTAGCCCACCCCCCACCTTCTCTCTTCTTATCCCTCCCTGACTCCGCCCATACCAGCCTGGGTAAAAACAATAACACTTCTAAATTCATTCTGGTGTGTGGAATAAAAAGGTTTTGCTTTAAGGAATAATCTTAAATGTTCTGTACAGCTTCACAAACCCCACCCCCCTCTCAGCTTTATTGTGACAGGGGTGGGCTTTAATGTGCAGTAGTAATTGGGTAGGAGAGGGAAAGACTGCTCGGGAGGAGGAGGCGGAGGAGGAAGGGTCATGGTCAGGTTTCTCATGGAGGTTACTCTGCATCTGTCTCTTAGCAACGACAGACCGCTCTTTGTACAGTCCTTGAGTTGATTGGTGCGTGTGTTTTTTTTCTTTTTCTCGCTCCTTGGTGGCTGAAATGTTTTCTTTTTAAAAAAAAAGGGGCTCCTCGACAGACAGCCTTCCTCCCACATTCAATGCTTTTAAGAATTTGTTTATGAGCATCAGATGGAGTCTCTGAGGCGTGGCATGATGTGTAAATGTGCATCGCTCACGAGAAGAGAAGACAACTGCATTTTAGATCAACGCTCATGCTGACTGTATCTCGAGGCTGGATGCTGCTGCAGCTCATCCTCCTTCAGCATCTCTAACCACTATCATATCCCCCCTTCTCTTGAGCTTGTGTCGGGAAAAGGGCAGCCCTGGGTCAGAGGTCAGTGGAAGGAGCCTGGGGAACCCCTTAATTCACACCGTCAGCCTGAAGACATCAGAGCAGGGAGCCAGAGTGGCGTGATATCAGTCTTACACATGGAACAGGATTAAAAGGGCAATTTGGGGACAAGGAGCAGAAATAAAGAAGAATAAAAGAGGCCTGTTCTCTTTTCCCAGCAGCTCAGATTCAGGACACAGATAGATGTATACATAGAAAGATAATGTCACAATTATGGTTCGACTTCAGTGGAAATGTCTCCGCCTTTCCCCCAATATAACGAGTTTTCCACCATTTAAATCAATGACAAAATGTATTTAGTATTGTCAGTGAAGTTATTTGTCCCTTAAAACATTAAAGAATGTTTTCCTTTGATCTGAGGAGGTTTCCATGTTAAACGTGTCCCACAGATTGTTGCTTTTGAACAGGCGTAGGCCTACCACACCAAATGTGGAATTACTTCTCAGATGTTTCAGCCTGCAGGTCCGTTTTAATGCCAGCTTCAGACAGATGGAGCTTCATTTCAGCCATGAAAGTGTTTTTCTATTCTCCTGAAACTACACAATAACACCACGTATAAATCGAGGCAGTCCACATGAGGACAACACGTGAACTTGGATCGATTTATATAATTAAAGGCGGTTGTTTTATATGTTTTGCTAAAAACCTCGAATAACTTGTTTCTCACCGATTTAGGCTAATATAAATCTGATTAAAAGCGTTATGTTAAGCCACTGTACAGTTTGTACAGACATTGTATGATGAGGACAACGTCCAGGACTGGGGTGATTTACCAATGCCTTTATCAGATACATCGCAAAGGAATAAATCAATACCGGAAGTAGCCTACATAAATTATTCGGTAAATTAATGTGAAACGCGGGATTGTATTCATACAATTAAAGACTGGTAGGCTATTAATGAGCTGTATGATGTTCAAATATAATTCTGCTGTAGAATATATTGAATAGGCCTATCACATTTTTTATCAGATAGGCTACCTAAGTTTAGGCAGTTTTTCTGTCGACCCGCCTCACACACCCTGCGGTAATATTTGTTGACTTTTTGTATTGACTTGTAATTCTGCTTAGCCTAATTTGAAACTTCAACTCGTTTTTTATTATCATACATTTGTCAAGGTGTCGTTAACAGTAAAACTGTAGCAATACAATATTATTGATCAGAACAGTACAACTGTTAGCCGTTTATATATCTTTTTTATTTTCAATGAAAATGTAGGCTAATGTGTTTCCTTTTGAAAACATTATCATTCTACGTATACCTGCTGTTCACAACAGAAACTTGAGAACACATTACATTTAGATTTGAGGAAATGTTGAACTCCTGGCTTTTTTGATACACGTATGGCCACCGAGCTGGTGAAACGGTCTAATATAGGCCTATCGGAGCTGAAACTGTGTATGATGCCACTGCAATTTGGGGTGAAATAAAGCAGTGTATTGAGTTACAAATTATAAACTCAACTCGGTTATACAATTAGTGTTTGAAATGTAAAAATGTAGCCCATTGGCTTTAATAATATACCTATGCAGAACACTATTATAAAGTAGCCTAACTTAATATTTCAGTAACAACATATTTACCATAATTGTTTGTGTCTATATAAAATGATTGCCAGCGCTTTTTTGTTTGAATAGGTTTCCCACATGAATCCAATTTACCGGGAGATATTGATTAAATGCGCCAAACCAGTGAAACACATTTTAAAAAGCAACGGGGACACACGAGAGAAATAACATGTGATTTGGTTGACTTCCTGAGGCTGTGTAACGGAACAAAATTAAGTTTTTTACTGTGTGTGTTTTAGGACAGATATTAGAGTCAATCTGATTTGCCCTTTTTCACTTCGTTGCCCAATTTTTCTCAAACCTCTTCTTTTGATAAATCTGCAATGTATTACTGTAACATTTTGTTAACGAAACAATCTAAGAAATTAATGGTGTTTAAATTAGAATTTGTGGAGGATTGTGAACGAGTTTGGCATCATTTTAGATTTTGGAGTGGTAATTATTGGTTTAAAGCGTGCCATTGAAACGGCTCCAACGCGGCACTCAGCATCACAGATAAACTGCAGGAGGGCAGCCACGGCGCAGAAAATAAACAATATTTATGTATTAACATTCACATGTAATTTTAATAATTAAACTGAATGTAAAATTTGATTTTACAATGTTTCTGTAAAGCTAAAACTTCAAAAATTGTGAGATAGTGACTCCAATGTGTTCCCCGTTAGGCCTATCAGTTATCAGGCAATAGGAACTTAAGACATGTAATAGTACACAAATACAAACTATATATAGATTTTGCGTCAGAAATAATACATTGTTAAATCATAAACCATTACTCTTCAGGAAACTAGTTTGCTAAAAATACATTTTAGGCTACTTGGTTTTAACACCAGTTTCCAGTTTTAAAAATTTTTCAGAAGCGTCAATACCACAGAAAAGGTTTTAAATTAGTATATACATAAACATTAGAGTGTTGTACTCAAGAACATTAGCACATCAATATAATAATATTTGATCACCACCAAAATAACAACACCATTTGGGTGGGATACATATTATTGTTATCAAATGTTTGCATAACGTATATTATATTGTTGAACATCTGTTATCATTGTGATATGTGGGCCTTAGCCTGGTTCAATAGCAAGTCCTCACTTGACATGATAAATGTTAATTTTAGAAACACATGTTAAGAGCGATCAGATTGGCTACACGCTTTCATTGCCGAAAGCTGATTGGCTGAGTCCAAACCATGCTGCGCGGCGACTGCTCCAGCTTCAGTTCCCAAAAAACAGCAGAGCCGCGACTCTCCCTTATTTATGACCGGGATCAATTTTTTGTACAATGACGTAAATACGGAAGCAAATGGAAATCCATTGGAATAACAGTGCTGCTATTTCCCTGCAGCCCGAGCTCAACTGATTTTCCTTCTCCTTTGCACCCTGTAGGCTACTCCTTGGCATTTTCTTCTTTTGGACGTGTACGTGTGTGGGAAAATGCTCCATTGTTTTATGTTGGCCTTTGGCCAGAAACACCCAGGGGCCGTGGAGCGCCCAGCTCCATCCTCCTCAGGGTAAACTGTTGTGACAGAGCACTCAGGGGCCCCTCATTAGCTCTCTGTCCACTAAGAAGCAAAGAAGCTGCTTTAATCCTCTATGTCCTCCTCAATCTGGCAACACAGACGTGGATTATAATTCCATGTTCATTCAGCTCTCCTGTCTGATGCAGATTTTAACCACCTTTGTGAATTAATACAATCACTAATCACAAGAAGCACGTTTGTTAAGATGTGGTAAGTTAGCATCAAGCTATTACAAGTAGTATTAACTGAAAGTATTACGCTAATAGTTTAATCACTGTTTGTGTTTTTCCAAATGACTCCCTAAAAACAAATATTATTTTGTGTGTGTTTTGATGGTTGTTTCATTATGATAAAGACATTTTAAATAGTGATTAATGTGCGAATAATGAACATTGTCTAATAAGCATGCTTTTGAACAAAATGATACATCTCAGGGATTAATAGTTTGCGTGATGTGCGTTTTGTCTGTATTTTAAATATGTTTCAGATGCAGGGTGAAACCCAGTGTAACATAAATGCTGGAGAAAAGCTAAATGTTTCCTGCAGAATTTTTCAAATAAGGCATGTAGTTAAATCTATGTTGGCACCCGCATGAGGCTTGTCATTGATATCAAATGTCTAATTAGTGACAATATTAGCATCAGGAACTAAGTTCAGCATTCATGTGTTACCAATTCCAGTACACAACCTTGTGTACATGCTAACACACTCACAGGTTATACACATATTTTGTCCTCTCTTTAAAGTGGCGGCAGAGATAAACAGCATAGAATTAAAATGTCAAAATAAACCAAATACACTTTATTTATAAATCTTGAGTTATAATTTAATATGGTACCAATATGTTAACCAATATGCTTTCACAGTACATCAGAGTGGTTGTCAAAAAGAAGTAAACACAAATACAATCACACACACACGCGCACATGCACACACACACTCTTTCAGTTCAGCAATACCCTGCAGTGGTCTATTGTGCCATTTAAGCGGCCTGGGCTCATAAATGCATGAAAATTATATTGAAATACAATTTGTACTTGCACTGGAAGTCTGTGTTCAATAGGAGACTGTAGTTACAGAATACATTGGGCCCAGTGCTTTTAAAATCTCTTGGAGACAGTCAGTGTAAAAGAAATAAATGAAGGTTTTGTAATGCATTAATCATTAATCCATTATAGTAATGACATGACTTTCCCTGTAACAAGTTACCAGTCAAAAGAATAGGATTATAACCCCCTTTAACCCCGCTAAATAAGAAAAAACTGAATATTGTACAGCTATCTAATATTCCTTCCCTTTATCTATTTTGCCACATGTCATCATCTTCAGTGTGAGAAATAACAGAAGAGTTCTCTTTCTCTGAGTGTCACTATTTACTACTTTGATGAGAAATGTGACGTTGTCGAGTATGTGATCATTCAAAGGAGAACTTAAAAATATTGATCTTCAAAGGTAAAAAAAAACGCAGATATTAAGTACTGTGGATTTTTTTTTAATGGAATACTAATGTGAGGACGTAATGATATTACATTACTTGGAGCAACCTAACACTGATCGTGGGAAGTGCATTATACCAAATATATTGTTTTGCTCTTGTCCTTTCCATTCTGCGTGTGTCCATAATGCAAACGGAGCATTAATCTCACTATTCGGTCTGTACACAATTGAGCCAATAGTTAAAGTCAGATGATGTTGGGTTCCAAACACCTGCGTTAAATCTTTCTAAAATGTTCCTTTATTTTAAAAGTGCCATGTCTGGAAGGTATGAAACAAAAAACAATAAAAACACAACAGATCGACACGAGACAATCCCTGCAGTTTTCTCAATTGCCGGGGCAAAAAAATACGGAAAACATTTAAAAAAGGAACCCAAAACATAATTTATAAGCACGATAAATATACACACAGGGTCCAATAAATATTGATTGTTATCCCAAAAACCAAAGACGGTGAGATGTCACCACACAGCAAAAAAAAAGTCTGTCATTAGCAGTCATTTCATTTCGTCAAATATCGTTTTCCCCGAACAAGTACAAAAAAATCTGCCAGTGGGCAAAACGTCGGTAAGGTGGGTGAATCTATTTCAGGAACATTTTTCTAGAAACATGGGGACACAATGCAGCGTAAGGCGGATAACTCCTCTGGTATTGCAGGTGGCGTGAGAATATCATAAATTGAGATCTTATTTTTACATTGGAAATGTCTATAATTATCTCATAGCACTGGCAGTGTTTTTTCCTTGTTCCGAAGAAACAGAGATTTTACGGCGTACTGACATGACTCGATTTGAGGTGTGGGACTTTTTTTTGACCTTAGAAGCAGCACCGTGGCCTGTTCCTTCTATTGAATAGGCATGTAAGGCCAGTTGAAGCTGCTCCCGGTCAGCAGCATGTCCCTTATCAGAGTTTTCTATGGGTGTTTTCCCCACCAAGTCGCACGAAGAAAAGCTGCTCTATGACAGAAGAAGAGACGGTGCGGAGGGACGGCAAGCGGAGCAGCAGCTTCCCAAACCTGCTAGGCTGGTTGGGGTACTGGACTCCTCACGTACTCCTCTAAAGCACACTGGGATTTCTCCTGAAGACCCTCCACCTGCCCCAACATCCGACAGACCACAAGCATCTACAGACGGAGAGAAGGAAAATGGGACAAAAAACTCGGAAGGAGAAGAAGAGGTCAAGACCAGAGGTTGAACCAGGCATCGAAATGATCACAAGCATGGTGAGGAATGGTTTCATGCTGCAGGTACCTCCCTTACTATACAAATAAAGAGTGACTACAACATAGAGCAAAATAGGGAAGATAGAACACATCCATTTTTTTATGTAGCGTTACCATAAGGCAAAAAATCTATAGAAACTAAAAACAATATCGGTTTTGCTCTTGTAAGTTATTACTATTTACTTCATCACAATTGCAGACTACTGAGCATTTGTGTTCTTTTTCAAAGGTAGATCTGAGTAAGTCTGTGTGAGATAGTAACAGAAAAGTGAAGCAGGTTCATATGCAAATAAGTGAGATCTATAAAATTCCATTTTTAAAAACACAATAGCTTGAAGAAAATAAATTCTCATGTACTTCCCGTCATTTCGCTCCCATTAAATCTAGAAAACGATGTTCAGATCAAGAGATAAGGTAACAGTATGATTGTAACCGTATAAGAGCTTTACAGACTGAGTTTGTGTGTGTGTTCTACACTCAGCAGAAGCCTCTGTTTGTACTGTATCGCTGCAGGCCGGATGACAGCAGCCAGGGTTAAAGAATGGTTTCTATGTCCCAGTTTGAATACACGTGTTGTTCAGATGTGCTCATGGGGACTAAAATAGACCCAGTACACAGGAGACCTTTCTGTATTTTTTAGTCAGTGGCAATTCATCCTTTTGATGCTGCTCACAATCCAGCCATCAAACATCTGTTATTAAAAGGCTATGAAATATATATTACGCTTTTTGCTGTGCCAACCAGTTTCTCTTGTTTAAAAAAATAATCTATTTCTCCAGTGTAACAATGTAAAGATATAGCAAATATAAATACATCTTTGTGCGCTTCTAATTGAGTAATTTGTGTTTTAAACAATGGCATTTATTTGATTTTTATATATATATATATATATATTTAAATGTTTTAATGCATTATTTCTTAAATAATTGTATGCATAAATGTAAAGCCCACAAATACATTTTAATTACTTTATATAAAAGGCTTATATATTTAATTAAAAAAAAAAAATCAAAACTGGTCAAAACAGTATATTTGAAAAATAACTTTACTGATACATCTTCTATCAAAAATACTAAATGCTATGAAAAATGAATTTTCAGCCATGTTTTTATTCAAATGCAGAGGCTTCTGTATAATGAGTGTTTTATATTTTTCGAGGCTGCAAGATTTAATGCAGTTTGTAAACCCACTTAATGCTTTTTAATAACGGTTATTAAATGCCAGTTTAAAATGTGTTTCTGCTGGACTATTTACTATGTAAAGCACTTTGAATTGCATTGTGTTGAAAGGTGCTATATAATAAAACTTGCCTTGCCTTGCCTTCATAATACCGAAAGACTGTGAGCTCATAGTTCATTTTACAAGGTCAATAAGAGGTAAATATATATGTGTTATTTTGACAAGAATATTAATAGGAAACAAGATTGTTTTCTCTTTCCTGTATTTTTTTGCCTTTATTACATTTTTATGAAAATATTATTTTAAGAAATGATGTGTTGTGTTGTATCAGCTATTGTGTCCCATTGCATACACAGTTATACATAGTTGCTGGTATTTAAGGCCAAATAGTCACTATCCAACCATCTTTAATTTTAATTCAGTGCATGCTGCAGCCAACTGTATTACTTATATTAACTCGAACATCATTTATTTGTCATAATTACTGGTAGTTGTTTGACAGGATATGTATCTGTTATTAACACTGCTATGCCTACACTTTCAAGATGGAAGCTTTGCATCTTTGAATGGTTGTGTTCAGAGAAAGAGTGTTTACCTGTTGTGAACAGCACGATGGCCTTGATGCAGCTGTACTCTGCTGAGTCCACGTGCAGCACCTTGGAGCTTCTCCACCTGCTCCTGGAAGACCCGGATGGGTCCATGAAGGCAACCACCCGGTCCGCAGACATCGGGGAGGCGTGGAGTCCTGCGGCGGCCAGCAGCGGGGCGACGTGGACGGGCATGGAGCACTGGGCGGCGTTCAGCACGAACAGTTCGCTCCATGTCAGGGCGGAGCAAAGCGACCTGGTCCGTCACCTGCAGGTCCGGGAAGAAAGGGATGTTGCGGGGCCCACTCCACGGCGCTGAAGAGCATCCTGGCCGCCAGCTCACAGATGTTCTCGATTGCCCATGATGTTGTTGCTCTGCAGGCACTGAGAGCCGAACCTGGAGGTCGGGTAGGGCTCGGCCCGCAGCAGGAGAGAGATGTATCCCGATAGATAGGAGTGACACTGCAGAGGGTCTCCGTTTGTTCAGAGCAAACTGGCCGTGGGTAAGACTGGGTGGGAAGTCTGCCTCTCTGAACAGCTGCAAAAAATTAAAAGCAGAAATGTCAAATCAAGCTAAAGGCGATAAAAACGAGAATATTTTTTAAAGCAACCGAGATGTCAAATGTAGACACAGAAATGCTACTAGCTTCTTAGTTATGAAGTTCTATTTATACGGTCACAGGCTATCGTGGATTAGCTCTTAACAAATAGGCGTGAATAAGTGTTTGAGACAGTTCCTGAAAACAATTCAGCTCTGTCCTGAAAAAACCTTCTATTATTTTTCTTCAAAGCCAAAACGGTTGCATATACTTGAAGTCATGCCCACTAATATTTGCTAGTTTCTGGCAAGTAACTTTGCTTGTAGCCTATTTATTTTTCACTGGAGCCTTCACTAACTGTGCATTTTCCCCCCTGTCATTTTTGGTGCTGAAAACTATATTCGACTTTTATTCAAATGTTCAAGTTATTCTAACTTTTAAATGTGCTTTTGTTAAGTTTGGAAGCATTAGCAGGCACATGCTACAATAGGCTAGATTGGGCCTGTAAAACCAGCACGCATAATGAATATTGCACCACACACACACACAGTCACACTCACAGTCACATGTATATCAATATGCTACATAATCTGCCAACAATATAAAGCACTCTAGTGCTAAAAAATAAACACAAATACCTAGAAAATTAAGCAAAACGTAGCAACATTTGTGTAGAATTTAAACAGCAGCCTCGCGCTGCTTGGGTCACACAATGGCCATGTTGGACGGACATAGCGCGGTCGAATAGCACAATAATGAACACGCAGCAGATGCTAGCTGTAACATTCTCCGATATCACTGGACAGTGTGCTAGGCTATGTAGCGTAAAGAATATCTACGATAAATATGCTGATATAATTACAATAGGAGTGGTCGGAAACATATCTGTAAAAAATCACTGCGTTTAGACAAAGGCAAACGGCTGTGTTCAGGAATAAATCAGGCTATGTACACTAGGTACTACATTTATCATGCAGAACATGTATAACATTAATAACGCATACAAAATTAAGTCGATACGTTGTGAGCATTTATTGAACCATAACTGTGTCCAGGACCGTTTACTGCTGGATAATACGATTTGACAACAACAACAACAACAACAACAACATAAAGAGGACGCCAGCCGTACCTTCTCTCCTCATGCCGACTTTGAGGCATTTCTTGAGGCGACAGTACTGGCACTGGTTACGGTGGTGCTGGTCCACGGGACAGTTCCTGTTGGCCCTGCAGGTGTATGACAGGTTCCTCCTGACGCTGCGTTTAAAGAAGCTCTTACATCCTTCACATGTGAACTGTCCGTAGTGCTTCCCGCTGGATTTATCCCCACACACGATGCATTCGATCTGCTGGTTCTGCTGTTTGTCCATGGACGAGGAGGAAGAAGAGGAAGAGGATGTGTTGTTGTTGTTTGTTGGTGGTAGTGGTGCTGGACGGATTGGGCGGCGGTGCGCCCTGGTGTGCTTCTGCTGCCTGGGGTATTTCCAGAGAAGACGCCGGGTTCATGTGTCCCGAAAGCTCCCCGGGCAGAGACAGAGGAGCAACCTGGGACACCGGGGAGGAGAGGGTCCCCTGAGAGTCCCCGACGCCCTCGGTGTTTCTCCACGCTACCATAGCCATGTCGATAGTCTCTGAAACTTTGAGCGCCCAACTTTCATATTTTCTCAGCGACAAATGAACCGCACTATTTGGTCTCGTTAATTGCTAACGCACCTTCGGAAAACTGCAGCATTGTTTGACAAAATAAAGTACAAGTTACAATTTAATAATGTGAAAAAGCTCATAGAATAACGGTGATACAATTAAAGCGCGCGAATTTACAAGTAGCCTTTACAAATCTTCAGTCACCCAGAACAGTGTCGGTCTGTTGGAAATCCAAAAGGAGAAAGCTTCATTCAGACCGAGATGATTATCACTATAAACATCCACAGAGATTAACACATAAAGACGAAAACACTGAGCCAAAATCCATCGAGTAAAGCAATGTTATCCCAAAAAGGAATCACAATCTGTCTGATCCTTGGTTCGGTACCTGTGTGTCCACTTTGAACAGAACACCGTGCGAGCAGATCCTTCACCAGAGATGGAGTCCAGGCTTTCCGAGACCTTCCGTGCTCTCCCGATCAGTCAGAAGTTACATTAAAAAGACAAGCTGGAGGGGAGAGACAGAGAGGAGCTGATGGATGAGGATTTTGATGATGCTTTGCTCCGGGACGGAGGAGGAGAGTGGTGGCGTCGTCACGTCACGGGCCTGTGACTCGGTGACGCCTCTGTTTGGGGTGGGGCTATAACGCGAGGAGAAGCTGATCTGGGATCAGCTGTGTGGGGCTCCTGGATTTCGTTGATAAACATTGGCGAGTGTAGAGTGAGGTCTTAGCTTCCCCTGAGCTGTTCTGGTAGGAGTGTGTGCTTCACATGATTTGCTTCACATATTTGTAGTGATATTGACAGACCATTGTCTGTCACACTGTCACATTGAAATATAATGAGAGGACATACTTAAACTCACACTTCATTGGTCTCACAGGAGGAGTGCAGCAGATCCCAAATGCAGTAATTTGATGCCACCTAGTGTCATCAGTAAATTACACAGGAAATCACCTTATGAGATACTTGATTTTGTATAGTGTCAGTTGGAAGAGGAGAAATATATATTTGTTTTTAGGTCTGATAATTAAGGTGAATGCATCTGTTATTGTAAGGGTGTTTTCAGTATAGGCATGTTATCAAAACGTTTACATTATAGATGCATGTTTTTATTGATTTTAAATAGTTAATTGAGTTTGACAAGGATTCCCTGCAGTGAGATGGTGGGTGTCTCTCTTTCAAAATAAAGGGAAAACAAGAAAAAAACAAAAGACATTTGACATCTTCTTAATAAAACATCTAATAAAAACGTTTGGTTATTGTTTTGCCTGGAATTGCACTTCAAAATAGTTTGATAACAATAAAATACATTGGAGTCAAACACAAAGACTAACATAAAGGCCCTGACACACCAAGCAGTCACCAGAGAACTTGCCGACGCCGAGTTTGGGCGACAGGGCACGCTTCGTCGTCTGACTAACGAAAACGGCCGATTTTGGCCTGGTGTGTCAGGGCCTTTACGGTGCGTCCACACAGCGGCGTGCGTTGAAGCTTCCAACGCTTCTGCCCATTCACTTTGAATGGGGTGACGTCACTTTTAGCCGAACTGCATTTTGGGAAGCGACGTGGAGCGTTGCTGGCTTCAAAAGTTGAGCAATGTTCAACTTTTGACGCCTCGACGGAGGCGTCAGCCAATGAAATCCCGTTTATGCAAATCTGCCAGTACAAGCGCTAGCCAATCAAACCGCTTGTATGCTGGGAGAGACTACGCAGGTCATTTCCTCATATTCCAAAAAATTGAGGGAAAATTCATTATAGCGATAGTGAATCACCCGGTGCTGTATGATCAGTCTCTGTTCATCTACCGGGATACAAACCGGAGGAGCGAGGCATGGAGGGAGGTGGCAGAGACAGTGGATGAAACTGGTAGGTTTTCACCTGTTTGGGGATTTTATATCCAGTTTACTTCGTTTTAACATTGCTATTGCTTTGTATGTCGGGGGCGGGAGATTCATGTGATTGGTTGTTGGTCACGATGCTCGCAAAAAATCCCCAAGCTTCAGACACGCCCACCGCCAAGCGTCAACGCACGCCGCTGTGTGGACGGGCCGTTAAGGCCGCTACACACCAACCTGAGACCAAAGAACGCGTACCGAAGGCGCCCTGACTTTTACGTCCGCTACGTCGCTTGCATCGGCTACGCCGCCTGCCTACGCCGCCTGCCTACGCCGCCTGCCTACGCCGCCCGCCTACGCCGCCCGCCTACGCCGCCCGCCTACGCCGCCCGCAACAAATAGCGTCTGGGTTCCATTTTCACTCTCTCTCGTCGATCGAAAAGATGTAAACATAAAAAGGAAACTCTTGCGCCCAGGTGAGATGAAAATGAAAAAGATTAACCGTCTGTGTGTGCCTTCTTAATCGTTTGTTTTGGTCCCTCACTTCCGCTTCGCTTCTCATGCTCGCTAAGCTGAACAGCCAATCAGAGTGATTTCTTTGTCCTGACTTTTTCTGACCTCCCGCGGGAGGTGTGAAATTGTGCCGTAAAGCAACGACGGTGCGGGACACACCAACCTGAGTAGGGCGCTGCGAATGCCTGACTGCCTCTGACGGCCTCTGACTCCCAAAATCGGGTAGGTGTGTCAGGGCCTTTAGACTAACAAGTGTTTTTCTTTGCCATGCCTCAATGTTAAATCTAAATAGTAGTCTGATTCAATCAATATCAAGTTCTTAAACAAAGAAAGTTTAACCCATCTGAATACATTTAAAGATGAAGCCCATGCATGTATGCATGGTTGAACATAGGCATTCATAACTTTTTTGCATGCCATTTGTACAGTGTTGTTTTGCCATCTGTGTCTCACTACTTTTAGCTCTTGATGTGTTTCTGCACCAGGGTTGCTAAGGATGATTCCTGTAAATGTTGTGTTCTATTAAGAGATTAAATCATCTTGATGTTCATGTAGTCCTTTTGGAAGCAAGTCATCGCCATGTGAAAATGTCTGCACGGCCCTTTCCGCGTTGACTCATGCTCCATGAGTCCCGAGGCAGAGTGTGCGGCACGTTCTTCCAGGCGGCCAGCTTTGCAGTCATCCACTGACTGCCCACACACAAAAAAAGCTCTGCTCCGCCTGTTAACGGCTGACGTCCAAGACCAATCAACAGTGGAAGGTCAAGGCTAAAGTGTTTACAACGCTGGATACGGATGATGCATTCCTCCACGTTTAATTCCCTGAACTCTCCCCTATGTAGCGACAAGTCCAGTTACCATTAATCACAGATTTAGGAGTTTAGAGATGATAAACCCCTCTTGTTTTTGGTGAACCGGTGCCCTTTAAGACTTATCACATGTGGGGAGCTGAAAGCTAGCCAATTGGAGATGAATTGAGAGAGAGTATGGCCAGGAGAGGCCTGCTGTGTGTGCAAAGCCACCAGGATATAACTGTTTATGGCACAGTGGGAGACAGTGGCTGACTAGCTACCACACAAACAAATATCGTACATGTACAGCTCTCTTCTAAACTCTTTACCCCCTCTAACCAACCAATGGCACCATATCAGTATCTGTTAAACCCACCAAGTGTATACAGTGGTAAAACAATAATGACAGTCTGTGCTTGAAGATGCCAAATGAAGACCCACACACATAAGGATGTTCAAAAAGTGATGTCCCTTTTCTGAAAATGTACTTTTGTAGCTATACTTCAGTGAAAAAATACATCAGAGGTCAAATATTATTGAGTATTTTAGAATTGTGTTGAGATAGATTATTGTCTTCTAGGAAACGCAGTAGCACTCTTGGCAGAGTCAATATGTAGTGTAAGCTCATTATGCTAATGAGATTAGTGTTTGTGATCTAAAAGTAGGCCTACACTGTAGCTTCTCTCTCACATCCTTCTGCAATGTCCTACTGGTGTTTGTCAAAGAGTCAGTGAGCGTTCACATCCAGGAATGTCACGCCCTGACCTGTTGGCCCCGTTAACGTAAAACAAACACAACATTATAGTTTGGGATAATGCGAATAAATGACAGACTACATGGACATTTTCAGAAAAAAAAACACATAGTATAGTATGTTGAAAAAATGCAAAGAAATTACAGTATAGTAAATGGATTTTTTCAGAAAAGACTACATCGTATTAATGTCGGAAATATGCCAAAAAACGACATAGTATTTCTATATATTTTTTAAAACACAACATACACGGCATGTTCAAATTATGCAAAACGACACATATGTCGAAAATTATAATAAAATACGTCATGTCGAACATTTCAGATAAAAACACATAGTACAGAATGTCGAAAATAAGCAAGAAAATAACGTATTTCAAAAAAAATTCTAAAGGAATTACATAGAAATTATAAGTATAACTTAATTCAATAGTTATTATTAACTTGTAAAAAAAGTTTTACCCAATTAAAACTATTATAATTAATACAAAATAGTAAGTTCAACTTAATTAAACAACTATTGTTAAATTAATGAAAAATGGTTATTAGTACAACTCAATTAATAAATATTATTGCCAAATAAAAAATAGGAAATAAAAAATTGCAGGCATTTTGTATACGAAACTGAGGACTTTAGGTTGGTTTGATTCTGTGAAAACAGACAACATAGTGTAGTATGTTGAAAATATGAGAGAAAAAAACAGAGCATAGTATGTCAAACATTTCAGAAAAAGACGCATATTATGTGATAATCTCTTAAAAAAACGTCATGGTAAAGTAAAACGACGTAGGATAGTACGTCAAAAAACATTAAAAAAGAATGAAATATAATAGTCAGTCGAAAATTCCCCAAAAAACAACATAATATAGTATAGAAAATATCAGACAAAAACGTCACAGAAACGTCACAAACGTCATGTTGATAATATACTATACAATATCATACATTAATATTATTATATTTTTAATATTAATAAAAAAACAACACAGTATAATATGTCGAAAAATTGCTTACAAATTTAATAGAAAAGTATGGGGAAAATATGTAAAAAAAAACGTAGTATGTCGTGTTGGTAGCTCTGCCCAGGTGTCCTGCATTGCTGCAAGGAGATGCACGATGGACACATGGAAAATGAAGTGCTTAAAAGATCCAGTGCCAACAGCAGAAGAGAGAGGTCTCTGGTGCTGGGGCTGCTGGTGTTTCTGCCTTTCAACCTAGGATTTTTATTTGTATATTTTGTATATGTTTGTATATGTTGTAATAAATGAATTTGACTGTTTCAAAGGCATTCTTCTGTGGTGTATTTGTTTCAGTGGTAGAATTTTATTGTTGAAAAAATGCTAAAAAATGACATATTTACGTATGTAAAGAATATGCAAAAAGACATAAGACATCATCGTAAGTCACAATGTTCAGAAAAAAACAACATAGTATGGAATTCATTTCAGAATAAATTACACAGTATACTATTTCAAAAATATACAACATGTCATCATAGTATGTATGGTTGAAAATATGCACAAAAAAAACGAGTATAGCATGTCGAGATTTTCTGATAAAACGTTCAAGTATAGTATGTCGAAAAAAGGCATAGCAATGATATAATAAAGCGTTGAATATGTAAAATACCTTCATAGTACAGTATGTTGACATTTCAAAAAGAACAACATAGTATGTCGAAAAAATCACAGAAAAAAACTTCACAGTATAGTATGTGATAATATCCCAAAAACTTTACCAACAAAATTATATACTATACTAATGTCCAAAAATATGAAAAAAAAAACTCATACTAAAGTATGTCCAAAAAAAACTAAATCGAGTAGTATGGCAAACATTTGCAAAGAATTACACAGTACGTCGAAAAATAGCTGGACTTCGACGGCCTTGCAGTGGAAGTGGAGGCCATGGTGGCATATGATGTTACTGAGGGGGAGAAGGTACAGGATAAAGAGGAGAGGCCCAAGCACTGTACCTTGGGGGACGCCTTGGGACAGGGTAGCGGAGAAGGAGATGTTGATGTTGAAGAACTTTGGTCTCCTGGTGAGATAAGTCAGGATAGGGCAGTATCTGTGATGTTGATGGAGGTTTCGAGATGGGCTGTTTCGGTGCTGTGTTGTGAACGGAAGTTGGATTGGAATGGCTCATACAGTACAAGTTATAGGAGTTGAGGTGGGTTTTCAGTTGGATGGAGACTACGCTTTCCAGTATTTTTGACAGAAAAGGGAGATTTGAGATGGGTCGGATATTACCCTTTTCTCCAGGTTTTTGGAGGATGGAGGTGACAGTAGCCAGTTTTAGTGATTGTAGAATGTCATAAAATGTCATAAAAAGTCCTTATTTAGGCGACACAAGGGTATGATCTCTTAGGCTTATCAAAGCTGATTCCTACAATAACTTGTCAAGTTAGATTGGCACATCTCATCTACTGCTTCACCTGTGACCATCGCACCAACTTTCACCATTCATTAACCCCAGACTGCCGACCTGACTCGCACCACCGTTCACCATGTGGAGGATTACATGCCTGAGACGCACATTGTGCTACAGGTCAGTGTCCAATGATAACCCACACTGACAGCCTTCCTAGATGTAAGTAGAGTCATCCTGGCGGAGTGCAGGGATCCTTCATTAAGAATTGTACAAAGCCCTATTTAACCTTTGACCTCACTTAGACCAGAACTCATTATCTGGATTAACGCACATAGCGGTGTAGATTTGTTGGACTATTGTTGCCTTCCAAAGAACCAGCATCAGTACTTATAATAAAGTTAAAAACCCACAAAAAAAGTTTTTATGAAGGATGCATTTTTGCCATAACCAAGTAGTTTAGTAGCTTAACGTAGCTTAGCTTAGTTTAGCTTACCTTGCTAAGTATCCAAATAAACAACCAGACAGGCTCAAACAAGAATGAAAATGTGATGAATAAAAAACATTTAAACAATAATATAATATAAAGTAAAATAACATAATACAATATGACCCATGCATCTAAGGATTCATGTGAGTGTACCAACAATTTCTACATTGTATTTACCCAAGTGTCTTGGCCTGGTTGGAGAGCAACAGCAAAAATAAAGTAGGATTTGGGGTATCCTTGTCCCTGCTCTGTTGGTGTGTGAGGTGATGCTGGAAGGTTTTGATGTACTGGATGCTACAGTACATTTGTTCAGACGGGCCGGCTGTGTTAAGGCCAGGAGGGACACAGGCAGTTGGGGGATTGTCTGAACGACATGAAAACACACGTTTTTCTCTGTGCTTCTCAAGGTCAGGTGGCATAAAGGACTGCAAGTCAAAGAGTCTGTCCCCTTGCATCTATCTTGGGAAATAGTTATAGTTTTCCAAGAGGATGAGAGTTAGGTTGCATACTCCTTTAAACTGGCAATGTGCATGGAATATAACGGTCTTACTTTGGCGTTTAATTAAAGGATGAAATGGTGAGATTTTGCAACCAACTCAACAGACACAAACAATCCCTCTCACTTTTTCACTTGAGGCCCAAATGTCATTCAAAGGCAAATACACTTCTTTTGTCCTTCACAGCAGCACACTTCCTCAGACTGCGCAAACTGCCCGGCGTTTTTGATTGATCATGTATTTGTATCTATTCATAGAGGCCAGATTCATCATTCCAATTTGTCAAGTTGCTGGAGTTAATTATGTGCAGGAGAGCCGGGGAAAAAGAGGACAGCCTCGTGTGTGGACTCATCTGAGGTTTTCCCTTTCTCACCTCGGCTCCAAACGAGCAGCCAGAGCTTCAGTGGGCGACAGGAGCGGCTTGGCACCATGGGTAATTAGTGTGATGAATGCTTTAGCAGAACAAATAGTGGCAGTCGCCTGTCTCGCTCATCCTGTGGCTGTGCTGTCGTAGCTCAGGGGCCGCGGGCTCATCAGGGTAATGGATAATTCTGCAACAGGACCATCCCTCAACCAACAGCGCCACTAATGCTAAAAGGAAACACAGAGTTTTACAGGTTTCCTCCCTGCCTCAAATATGGTGTCTTACTTCCCTGGCATCTATACTGCCCAAATGGATGTCAAATGCATGTTTGGAAGGTTACTGACAATCAATAACTCTGGAAATATGTAATCAGCAAAGTATTTTTCCAAGAAAATGCAAAAGAATTACAAACTATAAAAATAATTTGGTATTTATTTCTCCCAATAGAGCCTCTCAGGACTGTATATGTAGATATGCAAACATCTTCATACTAATCCTCTGTGGGATTATTTTCACTGCCTGTGGTGTAGATCCGTTGCTGCTGAAATGATGGATCACATTATTAGATTAGAAGAGAGCAAGGACAGCTAGCAGCTGGATTTGCATTTCACATCTTGTATATATCGACCTTTTCTGCATGGAAGCCATAATTGGGCTGTTGTCACTGAGTCAGATTGTTTTTTTTTAAACAATGCAGGGAACCTTGCAATAAATCAGGTCAGCTGTCGGAGCCATGTCACAAGACATCCATTAGTCAAATATGCAGAATAACCATTTTGCATACAATGTAAAGAGGAATACATAATAATTTATTTGCATCAAGAGAAGTCCAGATATCCTCATTTGTCCAACAAATGAAGGGCATATGGTGATTTTGTCTTAAGCATGCACCTGAAGGCGGAGGCAGCCATGACTGTTTGGCTCTTTGAGCTGTCATTTCAGGACCAGCTAATGGCCTGTGCTTACTCTGTGCCTTGAGTCTCAAACCCACTGTGACAGTGAATAATATGCGGCACGTAAGGCTGGATCCTAAGCCATGTCATCCGTGTAGTGGAAGCTGAATGGGTTGACTGTCACAGACAGGTAATCCATATCAGAAAAAGAAAAAAAAACAAGATGAGAGAATTGTTTAGATAGCAGGCCAGAGCCACGCCTAACAGAGCATGAAAGACAGGCAAGGTCGTGGAAAGGTTACTCCTGGGTCCAGGAGGTGAGACTTTGGGGATGCGGACATGTCAGTTCAGCAGTGTCCTCAGGTCAATGTGAAGACAAGTGGAAGACACATTTCTCTGTCAGCACGCAGAGAGCCCGCACGGGTTCAGGCTTTCGACTTGAAGTCCTAAGTCATTGAGTCAATAGCCAAGAACATGACACAACCTCTCACAGTCACTCGGCATCAAGCGGAACAGGGAATGGCATGCTTTCCATTTCGCTGCACCGTGGCCCCGGCAAGACCCCTCTGCACTCGAGAAACAGGAGAGCTCTCAGCCCCGGCTCTCGCATACAAGCAACGCTGAGCCCTGGCCCCGAACATGGCTCCCTCAAAGCAGCGGTACAAGGTGATCCACCGGTCAATCCATAACCCCGGTTATTATCTCCACTGGCTGCCGTAAAGCGCGGCAGGGAAGCCCATGGATAACCACAGGGCTTGGATGACAGGGAATTTGATCATGGCAAAGCACAAGCACATTCCAATTGAACTGATGTCAGGATTTATCTTCTTCTGTCAGTGCGTTTAGACGGGGAAGAAATAACGTTTCGCCCTAATTGACCAAGCATTCGCCCAGTGAAAACAGTCCTTTATCACAGGCATGGTATACAGGAAACCGAATCACATTACATCGAAAAATGGTTGAAAAAAGAAAAATGGAATTTCTTATTTTCTCCAAATCATTATTGCACAATGAATGACCCCCATGTCATGGTATGCAGATGTACATTTGCATTTTAGTTTCCTTAATAGATTGTTTGGTTGAACTACTTTTTCGTGTCATGAGAAAGTAACAAGGATGTTTGTCAAGATTAAAGCAAATTTGAAAAGATTGTTCCACTCACACAACCCTGTAGGGTCCCAAACCCCAATAGTGAATGCAACTTATACAGGGAGGCATATTCATAATCATTTGACTGAACATTGCTTATGCTTCTGTGCCTTGCATGGTTTTAGCCACAATGGAATGGCTCTAGGGATGGCAAAGTTGGTTGGTCCACCACTTTGGTCAAAATTATAATATCTCAAAAGATATTAAATGGAGAGCCATCAAACTTTATACAGAGAACCATTGTCCCCAGTTGATGAATCCCAATGACTTTTGAAATACCTTGACTTTTTCTCTAGCATGGCCATGAGGCTCACACTTTTTCTCAATACCTCAACAGCTCTTGGATAAACTCAAGAAATTTGGAAGAAATATGAATCCCCCCTAATCTAAACGCCTATGGTTTCAATACTCTACAGCCATACATTCTGTAATTAACATTATCTTCTGTCTATTGCCACTTTAAAATAAGCATAGTAATTGTCACTGTGCCTGAAAAGATTCTCAGAGTCACAATGACTCTATGGCTGCAGAACTGTTTAACACAACTTATCATCTTGACGTGTTAACATTATCTAGTGAAACATATTTCTGGCTGGTTTGACAGTGTAGGTGTCCCGTGGGTGAATACTTGATGGGATTCATGCATACTAAATATGAAAACTGATATTTCAATGGTGTGAAAACCACCTCTCAGTGACAATGAGTTTCAGCAGGAAATCATCATAGTTGTGAGGCAAAAGAAAATGTCATTTTAAAAACAAAAATAGTATATTTAATGTATTTACAATAAACATACAATCATGTAATCTTTTTCAAGAAATATACAGAACATAAAACAGCATATCTAAAAATCTTTAGTGATGCTTGGAAAATATAGGTGATGTTTTCTTATTTCAATGCCCTTTTCTTTTCAAAGAGCCATGAAATTCACACATTGAATATCACCCACAACATAAGCAAACACATCACTCGAAAACCGTCACTAACATGGTTAGCACGTGGTTTCACTTTAATCAAAGGCAACATGCTGCCTAAAGGCTCAAACCAAAGGTTTATCTGTCTTCATACGAAGAGTTTGCTGCCAAAATAACATCCGTCATTTAAAAAAAATTGACCATTCGTAATAAATAAATGATCGCAACAAAAACAAATCATGGGACTATTTACAGGTTAATTCTCCATTGATGTTAAAACGTCTCTTGAATGATAAAGCTCAGGACTTTTTTTGCCCAGAAATGTCGTATTTTGGCAGTAAACTCTTCATATGCCCATACTTCTGTCACTAAAGATTCCGCTATAAAAGTCAACCTGCTGTTACCACCAGGCAAGGTCATCAAAAGAGAATAATGAGAAAAATAGGATGTAAAAAAACATTTATGCTCCAAAATTATTTTCTCATCACAAGACAAAACAGTCCTGTCGCCGCAGGTGAATACAAGGTCAAGTGAGCGCCGTCACACTGGCCAGCGCGTTAGACAGACCTAGAATATGTTGGCTTTTTCTTTGCAAGTGTTGAATATTACACTGCACAGGTTGATATGGCACAACATCAGGAAGTCTCAGAGTAGAGCTCAATATCCAGGCACTGCTATCAGTGAAGATCGGCTGATTTATCTACAGTCAACCTCATCTTTACAATGTCAGGCGAAGGCTCAACATTGGTGCCACTTGTTTCAAGCAAAGTTTTGTTTTTAGTTTAGTTTAGTTGGACCAAAGCAACAAACAGTTATCAGCTTTGCCACTGATGGAAAGAGAGATTAATCTAAAGTAGACAATACCTTCACTAGTAGAAAAGTTCTACATATTAACAGTTATTACACCCTAAATAATATGGTTTTCTAGACCCATATACAATACTTTATAGGCAATATGTTTTTGGGACACTTTTTGTATGATATGGTGAAAGTAAGTGGAGGGATATCACAGAAAGGCTACATACAGCTGGAGGATCTGCTCTGAGCTCCAGCGTGGTAAAGACAAAGTTCTCTGCAGGACATTACAGAAACACTTCTATGGTGTCACTTTGGCACTTGTATGGCACTATTATGTACAGAGGAGTCAGCACTATGACACACTGGACGTTACATATATCAAAGACAGCGCCACCTGTTGGGGGTTGCGGAGGAGGAGCTGGTGGCCAGCTGGTAATGTTACTTAGCAGCCTTAGAAACTCTCTTTGCAATTGTTTGTACATAGCAACATTTCCTGCTGTTCTGTATGTCCTGCTAGGAGCCAATCTTCCCATCAGTCCAAATCTTTGCCTGGAAACTGTTTAAAAAAATAATCAGTGCTCGAAAAATCATTCCATTTTAAGTATTTAAGTTTTACTACTATGCTAAAAATCTGTATGTATACTCTCTTTGTTCACATCACAGCAGGCAGACAGTAGTCTGGTCTGGCATGGCTCTGTGTAGGTCCACTGTTGATCTCCAACATTTTCTAACAACTGTCTTTTTCCCCCCATTTTATATATTATTTAATATTTATGATGCTGAAGCATCGTCAAAGTACAGTTTAAATCGTATACTATTAGTTCATTGAAGTGCTAAACTAAGAGAACACGAGTAGTTTGGATCGAAGATAAATTCCACAAAAAAAGTGCTCATAAAAATTGAGCGTTAGCATAAAATGAGACTGAATCATGGAACTTTCACTCAAAAGAATAGTCTGACATTTTAGGAAAATACGTTTTTTGCGAGCATTAGATAAAAAGATCCTCTCTCGTTCCTGACCGGTAAATATGAAGCTACTGCCAGTAGGTGGTTAGCTTAGCTTAGCACACAGATGGGAAAAACTGTGGGAAGAAAGAGCTTGCGTCTGGTAACGAAATACACCTATAGTAGATTCAAAGCTAGTCTATTAAGACCTTATGTCTAATTTGTTCAACCTGAAAAAAAAAAAAAATGTACGATGGGTTTTGTGCATGACTTTAACTCATGGACAAGGCAGGCTAGCAATTTGCCTCTATTTACATTCGTTATGCTAAGCTAATCAGCCACTGGCTCTAGCTTTATTTTTACCGTACAAACATGAGATTGGTATTATCTTCTTGTCTAATACTGGGCAAGGGACTCACCATATTTCCCAAAATGTAAAACCACACCTTTAACCCCCACCTTTAACATCATAGGGAGTACATCTATAGCGATGGTGAGTGGCTGGACAAAGGTCCACATTTTTGATGCAAAACATATTAGATACTTACAAAGTAAGCCAAGAAAACCAATATATTCTCTATATAAACTGGATATGTCAGAAATCAGAATCCCAAGGAATTCGGCAAAAAAAGAAAAAGTTCTGTTTAGACAATCACTGCAGTGTGAGTGATTATGAGTCAGCTGAGGTTCGACATCATAATGCAGTATGCATTATAAAGCTTTTCCATGGTCTAAAATAGAATTTGGAGGCCATTGTAGTTACATTTCAATTGAACCGTAACCATGGCCGCCAAACCACAGAGTCTGTGCAGCTTAGTGACATACTGAATATTTATTTGTATCATTGCATGCATTACCAGCATGCTTTAAATTAACTAATTATGTCTGGACACTGTGCGTCATGCTGTGCTGTGTCTGCTGACAGCTAGCCCATCACAATCATCACGTCTCAGTGCCCTGACTTGGCGTTCCCCTTAAATGCCTTCACACTCTCAGTGTGTACGCACGTGTGAGCTTTGCTGCTGTAACTGATTCTATTACTGAAGACCCCCTCCCCCACAGCCTCCACCTGCTCTGACCCCACTGCATCCAAGTACCCTGGAGAGTCTTATATGCAATGGTCCCTGCTTGTTATTTATCCTGGTGCTGTGTATTCCATGCATTACTGCTGCGGGAGGGCGTCCCCAGGAGTAGAATACCACGACCAAGTGAAACTCTATTTCTGTCTAATTTTGTGAGTGTTCCTGGCTGGAGTTATAACGGTTCTACGGGTCTAATCGGTGAGAGTGGTGAAACTGAATGTCACAGGTTCAGTTACTGAATCGACATTCATTGTTTGACAACCAAACCCCTGTTTCCTCTCTCATAGTCCATTGCTTTTAATATCGTAAGCTAAACACCTAGAATTTCTTTGTTAAATATATTTACTTTTAGAAGTTGGACCTAATTTGTATATATTTTAAAGAGAAAAGACTGACTATAAATAAATGCTGTGAAGTAACATTAAAATAAAAACAGTTTTGTCCAGCATTCATAGTAAAACTCCACACTATGACACAGTAAAGGGATAATTAATACATACTAAGTCAACACTCTTCTACCTTCCACAGATCCTAAAATACCCTCTAGAACAATGCAGGCCAATTACAGTGAAATGTATCGAAAAACACTCTTTATCATTATTTTTTAAATCTGAGCAATATGTGCAACTCAAAGTGAAGAGTTTTGTTCCAAAATGAGATATCCACCCTTTGAGGCACCATGGCCTCTGCTCTTGCCAAATAAAAATTAGTTTCTGAAATCTATAAATATTGTTGTTGTATAAGATATAACAATACATTATTTATGAAACTGTCATTAATCTTGCATTAATTTGGTTTGTTTTTAATAAAGAAGGTTCCATAATGTACATTATATTTACTTTTATATATTGCTTTATTATTTCCCCATTATTCTTAATTATTCCTTCCTACTTCTTGTTGCTTCTTGCTTAATGTGTTGTGCTCCTGCATTGGCCTCTGTAATCAATGCATATCTCTCTTTCATTATTTGTGAAGTTAAACAGCTGAGTGAGATCTGTATGTCTGAAAAAGTGCTGCAAACATGAGCTGAAATATGATCAGCTAATGATAAACGCTGAAGCTAAACTGCAATCATTTCTACCTGTCATCAGACCTGAGAGGTACTTCCTTCTTAAAGGAAAATAAACTGTCTAATAAAGCTTATGAAAATAACACATATCAGATTGCTGCTTCTCAAAAAGCTCTTATCTCCTTATAAATCTGAACCTAATGACTGCAATTTTAACTGAGCTGTTAATGAAGTTGAACTAAAGAAGATGTCTGAGGGGCGTGCTGGCTGATTAGTGGTGTGATTAATTAACTGCTGAGTCATTCCTTTCCCAAAGTCAATCTGTATTCTACTGCCAAATTAAGAGTGAGTTTATGACAAAAAAGGACCAGATATCTGTATTTTAGCAAAAAAGTGCAATGAGGATATAGAGCATTTTGGGAACACCCCTTAATTTTTTTCAATATGTCTGATGTTTTAGGTGAGAAGACCCTTACTGAGAACATTCTTCTACACTGATACGACACCAAAGAAACATCAGATCAGTTTCACATTAACCACCTCAGCTCCAGTCCCGGTGCAGACCTCCACTATAAAACTGACTCCATGTTGTCACTCATATCTTGGTCCTCCAGGTTGAAAATGAACTTTGTCCTGTTGGCTGGGTTCTGGGTGATCTCCTTGCCCAAATTGTCCAGAGTCACATTGGAGGCGAAGAGTTCGGTGGGCGTGAGGTAGCCCTCGCTGTTCTTGATGTATTTCCTGTAGTTCTTTCTCAAACACTGCCACGTGGTGGCGTACAGGATGAAGGCAGAGGACTTGAGGGCGATGGCGATGCTGACGTACAGGTGCCTGTAGGCCACGTTGTCGTACAGCATGCAGGCTCCCTTCTCTCCGCAGACAGAGCTCCAGAACAGACAGGTGGAGTCGATGCCCATGCCGAAGATCAGAGGGGGGGGGATGAAGCCTGCAGCAGGAGAGGATGGTGCACAGAGAGCAGGTGAGGAGTTCACCAAGCATAGCATTTACATGTGTCTTATATCCAGACAGATGAGGTTCGTTTTAAAGGGGCCCTTCTATGCTCTTTCCAGGTTCAAATTTGTATTATGTGCCTGTACAGTTACATGCTTTAATGTACAAAAAGCAGGATAAGATATATAAAGATATGTCTTATCCTGCCTGTGCCTGGAAAAAAAACTCCCTCTGTAGACCATTTACATGCATAAAAACCTATAACACACTACAGGAAAGGGAAAACCCCCAAAAGCATAATAGGGCTTGTTTAAAGGAAATCCCAGATTTTGAATGGTTGAGTCTTTTTTAATCATTCAATCAGGGCAAACTCTTTTGAATGAAATCAGTGAAAAGGAATTTGAAAGGCTAAATGCCAACAAACACAAACCCTGTTTGAAGCAGATTTGTTGTTACATCTACAATGATGTTCACTGTACTGCTCATGGAAACAGTCGAAGGACTTTTTTGGTCATGGAAACAGCCTAAGGTACCTCTAAGAGACCTTCTAGCATTTAAAGGAGAATACATTCCAAATAGTCAGCCATCAAAACCCAATTGGCACAAGGTAACCAGAGAAAGGTGCATAACATTACTTTAAGGTTTCAACGCTTCAAGGTAAGTGTAGAAGCGTTTTTGTGTCGTAGGATTTAGTGGGGGATTATATTTGATTGCATAGTAGAAACTGAGAATACATCGGCATGTTAGCTTTCATTCAAGACGTCATATTAAAGTTACCAATATATTGTGTTAGACAAAAAGATGAAATTATTGAATCTGTATTTTATTTATATTGAATTCTGACTATTGTATTTTACAATGTTCTGGATTTATACGTACATTTGTATGTTGACACTAGAACCGCCAGAGGTCGCTGTACAATTTTACCCGCTTTTGATTTTCAAGGTACAATGTTCTTTTATTTATCATACAGAACAGTGAGTTTTGATCGCACTGGGATGAAACTTATACCAATAGAATCGGTGGACTCTCAGATTTTCATATGATATAGTTTGTGCAGATAGCATGAAGTATAAAATATCGCTACCAGTGCTGATTTAAACCCTTGGTGTTACGGAGCGTCCACACAGCAGCGTGCGTTGACGCTTGGAGGTCGGCGTGTCTGAAGCTTGAGGATTTTTTGTGAGCAACGCGACCAACAACCAATCACATGAATCTCCCGCCCCCGACACACAAAGCAATAGCAATGTTAAAACGAAGTAAACTGGATATAAAATCCCCAAACAGGCGAAAACCTACCAGTTTCACCCACTGTCTCTGCCACCTCCCTCCATGCCTCGCTCCTCCGGTTTGTATCCCGGTAGATGAACAGAGACTGATCATACAGCACCGGGTGATTCACTACCGCTATAATGAATTTTCCCTCCATTTTTTGGAATATGAGGAAATGACCTGCGTAGTCTCTCCCAGCATACACGCGGTTTGATTGGCTAGCGCTTGTACTGGCAGATTTGCATACAAAAAATTGACCCGTTGGCGGTTCTAGTGTTAAGATCACACAAGTCAGAAACAATCCTTTGCAGCCACAACTGGAATCTAATTCTACATATAGTAACATACTAAGAATATAAGTTAGCCTAAATGAGCAGACATGAAAAACAGAAGAATATAATAAATGCATTACCTATCAGTCTCAGGAGTAGGAACAGAACTCCAAGGGCGTAAGACTTCAGCTCTGGATTTACAGTTCTGAAAACAAAGACAGATTGGAAAGACAGGAATGAGCATAATTGTATTGTACTGTTGAATAAAATAAAAATCCATTTTGGCAGCACTGTTGAGCATTTTGAAAATGTATTGTCATGCCTCTGTGCAAGGCTTAGTCTTTCTATCTGTATAGCCAGTGGTGTAAAGTAACTAAGTTCATAAACTCAACAAGTACTATACGTGGGTACAATTTTGAGATACTTGTACTTTATTTAAGTATTTCAATGTTTTGCTACTTTGTACTTCTACTCCTCTACAGTTCAGAGGTACATGGTGTACTTCTACTCCTCTACAGTTCTGAGGTACATGGTGTACTTCTACTCCACTACAGTTCAGAGGTACATGGTGTACCACTACATGTATTTAATACCTTTAGTTACTCTACAGATGTGGATGAATGATGTGAAATCTAATCAAGTGTTAAATCAGATTTTAGTTCCACCTGGATTAAATTCACAAGCTACCCTGCAGTATACACAGTCATTCAGACTAGCTGCACCTTTACCAGCTTTGAGAACACTTTAATGATCAATCATTATAAAACACATCATATATATTATTCTGAAATGGACCAATCTGCACAATGACTACTTTTACTGTCGCTACTTTCACTAGATTTTGATGATAATACTTTTGTACTTTTACTTGAGTAACATTTTTAATGCAGGACTTTTACTGTAACAGAGTATTCCGACACTTTGGTATTTCTACTTTTACTCAAGTACAAGATCTGAGCACTTCTACTTCTACTTTTACTACAAGATCAGAGTACTTCTACTTTTACTCAAGTACAAGATCTGAGTACTTCTACTTTTACTCAAGTACAAGACCTGAGTACTTCTACTTTTACTCAAGTACAAGATCTGAGTACTTCTACTTTCACTCAAGTACAAGATCTGAGTACTTCTACTTTTACTCAAGTACAACATCTGAGTACTTCTACTTTTATTAAGTACAAGATCTGATTACTTCCACTTCTACTAAAGTACAAGATCTGAGTACTTCTACTAAAGTACAAGATCTGAGTACTTCTACTTTAACTCAACTATAAGATCTGAGTACTTCTACTTTTACTCAAGTACAAGACCTGAGTACTTCTACTTTTACTCAAGTACAATATCTGAGTAGTTCTACTTTTAAGCCAACATCTGAGTACTTCTACAAAAGTACACGATCTGAGTATTTCTACTTTTACTCTAGCACAATATCTATAGACCTACTTATACCACCTCCGTTTATAGCCTATGAAAAAAACTATTAGAAAACGAAGGCTAAAGCTAACGTTAGCAGATAGTAACAATGTATGCTAGCTAGCTAGCTAGCTAGCTAGCTCAACGATTCCTTAAATTATATTGCGACAGAAAAACATTTCAGTTCACATCACGCTCTGCCGCTCTGCTCTGAACACCTGAACGGCCCGTTCTAACAGCTGTTCACCAGCGGTGCAGTCTGTGCCACAGTGACTCCGCACAGTTAACGAATGCACCGTAGCTAATGTAGCTGACCCTCATCCCGGAGCAGCAGAGTTCAGCCGACAGGCAGGAAGACTCGAGCACACAGCTCGCGCTTCATATATTAAAAAATAACACCATGCGCGTCATGATGGCACATAACAGCTCGCGACCTCAGATTATTTCGGCGATTAGATAAAATGTAAATTATATTTGACGCAACTTTAGTTGTGTGAGGCGCCGGGCGGGTGTGGGGATACTCACAAGTCTCCGGTTGGGTGCTTCGTTGTTGGAGTTTACCCCAGTGGACGAGAGGGTCGCCTCCCTACGCCTGCGGGTTATGGGGGGGAAAATTCTGACTGTTGTGTCTGCTTATGCACCAAACAGCAGTTCGGAGTATACGGCCTTCTTGGAGACCCTGGAAAGAGTCCTGTATGGGGCTCCTGAAAGGGACTCTTTAATCTTGCTGGGAGACTTCAACGCACATGTGGGCAATGATGGAGACACTTGGAGGGGCGTGATTGGGAGGAACGGCCCCCCTGATCTGAACCGGAGTGGTGGTTTGTTACTGGACTTCTGTGCTAGTCATGGATTGGCCATAACAAACACCATGTTCGAACATAAGGATGTTCATAAGTGTACGTGGTACCAGAGCACCCTAGGCAGAAGGTCCATGATCGATTTCGTTATCGTATCATCGGACCTGAGGACCTATGTTTTGGACACTCGGGTAAAGAGAGGGGCGGAGTTGTCAACTGATCACCATCTGGTGGTGAGTTGGGTCGAGTGGCGGGGGAAGCCTCTGGATAGACCTGGTAAGCCCAAACGTGTAGTTCGGGTGAACTGGGAACGTCTGGAGGAGGCCCAAGTTCAGGAGGCCTTCAACTCACACTTCCGGCGGAGCTTTTCGGGCATTCCTGTGGAGGTTGGGGACATTGAACCAGAGTGGTCGGTGTTCAAAGCCTCTATTGCCGAAGCCGCGACGGGGAGCTGTGGTCTCAAGGTCTTAGGTGCCTCAAGGGGCAGTAACCCTCGAACCTCCTGGTGGACACCGGTGGTCAGGGAAGCCGTCCGACTGAAGAAGGAGGCCTTCAGGGATTTGATATCCCGGGGGACTCCCAGGATATCAAGGTAGTGGCAAGGTACCGACAGGCCCGAAGGGCAGCAGCCTCAGCCGTGGCCAAGGCAAAGCAGCGGGTGTGGGAGAAGTTCGGAGAAGACATGGAAAAGGACTTTCGGGCGGCACCAAAGTTGTTCTGGAAAACTGTCCGACACCTCAGGAGGGGAAAGCAGGGAACCATCCAAGCTGTGTACAGTAAGGATGGGACGTTGTTGACCTCAACTGATGGAGTTTTAGGGCGTTGGAAGGAACACTTTGAGGAACTCCTGAACCCGACAACTCCGCCCTCTATGTTAGAGGCAGAGCTGGAGTATGACGGGGGATCAACACTAATCTCCCGGGGGGAGGTCACTGAGGTCGTCAAACAACTCCACAGTGGCAAAGCCCCGGGGGTGGATGAGATCCGCCTGGAAATGCTGAAGGCTCTGGGTGTTGAGGGACTGTCATGGTTGACACGTCTCGTCAACGTTGCGTGGAAGTCGGAAACAGTACCGAAGGAGTAGCAGACCTGGGTGGTGGTTCCCCTTTTCAAAAAGGGGGAACAGAGGGTGTGTGCCAATTACAGAGGCATCACACTACTCAGCCTCCCCGGGAAAGTGTACTCTAAGGTACTCGAAAGGAGGGTCAGGCCGATTGTCGAACCTCAGATTAAGGAGGAACAATGCGGATTCCGTCCTGGTTGTGGAACGACGGATCAGCTTTTTACTCTCGCAAGGATCCTGGAGGGGGCCTGGGAGTACGCTTATCCGGTCTACATGTGTTTTGTAGACTTGGAGAAGGCGTATGACCGAGTTCCCAGGAAGTTACTGTGGGAGGTGCTGCGGGAGTATGGGGTGAGGGGGTTTCTACTCAGGGCCATCCAATCTCTGTACTCCCAAAGCGAGAGCTGTGTCCGGGTCCTCGGCAGTAAGTCGGACCCATTTCTGGTGAGGGTTGGCCTCTGCCAGGGCTGCGCTTTGTCACCAATCCTGTTTGTAATATACATGGATCGGATTTCGAGGTGTAGTCGTGGGGGAGGGGGTCTGCAGTTTGGTGGACTAAGAATTGCACCACTGCTTTTTGCAGATGATGTGGTTTTAATGGCTTCATCGGTCTGCGACCTTCAGCACTCACTGGATCGGTTCGCAACCGAGTGTGAGACGGCTGGGATGAGGATCAACACCTCCAAATCTGAGGCCATGGTTCTCAGCAGGAAACCGATGGACTTTCCACTCCAAGTAGGGAATGAGTCCTTACCCCAAGTGAAGGAGTTCAAGTATCTCGGGGTCTTGTTCTCGAGTGAGGGAACAATGGAGCGTGAGATGGGCCGGAGAATCGTAGCAGCGGGAGCGGTACTGCAATCGCTTTACCGCACCGTTGTGACAAAAAGGGAGCTGAGCCAGAAGGCAAAGCTCTCTGTCTTCCGGGCCATTTTCATTCCTACCCTCACCTATGGTCATGAAGGATGGGTCATGACTGAAAGAACGAGATTGCGGATACAAGCGGCCGAGATGGGTTTTCTCCGCAGGGTGGCTGGTGTCTCCCTTAGGGAGGTGTTCCAGGCACGTCTAGCTGGGAAGAGACCAAGGGGTAGACCTAGGACCAGGTGGAGGGATTATATCTCTTCGCTGGCCTGGTAGCGCCTTGGGATCCCCCAGTCAGAGCTGGTTGATGTGACCAGGGAAAATAAAGTTTGGGGCTCTCTGCTGGAACTGCTACCCCCGCGACCCGACCACGGATAAGCGGGTGAAGATGGATGGATGGATGGCAACTTTAGTTACATTTCCCTGACTTTTCCAAAACCTTGGGAAAAATATTGTTTTCCATCACTTTTCCAGGGCCTGGAATTTGCATTTTAAATTTCCATGACTTTTCCAGGTTTTCAATGACCGTACGAACGCTGAAGCATGAAGAATGGTCCACAAGTTACCAGCACATGAGCACAACAAACACGGCCAAGCTCAAGTTATGTTTCCCGGATGAGCTGAGCAGGCAGAGTCTCTGTAGCATCATGGAGCTGCTAGCAGAAAGACAGGAAGCTAACAACAGCAGTCACTGGACAGAGCTGTCACTCAATGTGACCACGTCCTAATTTATGCCTAACTTTAAGGCTTAATATAACTTAAACAAATTTTAAATGGTTGCAACTCATTAATAAATGGGAATGTGTTTTACACTTTACAAGGCTCCCTTTTGGCAGTTATAAATGTTAGTAACTCATAAATAAATGGTCATAAAGAGATGCCAAGAAACATCAGGATGGAAGGGGGGAATCAACTCAGTGAACAACAGATACCAAGGATGTTGGCTGATGAAGAAGACGAAGTAAGCTAGGTTGCCAATATAAGGCTTAGTCATCTTGCCAAATAGTGAGCCTGTGTTGACGTATGAAAACAATATTAGAACTGGTTTATAAATGGTTCTTAATGATTAATAAAGTGTTTACAACCTAATTCATAACCTAATTATAAACCCTTTATGAATCCTTTATAAGGGTAGTCTTATTGTAAAGTGGTACCGCCCATTTTATAATCACCATCATACACTATTACTAAAATACAACACGATTCCTTCAATAACGTGCTCATCAAAAAATTGGGCTAATTTAACGTGATTTATAAACGGCTGTGAATCTTAACAAATAATTTATATAAATACTTCTTATCAGTGAATTATATATATTTTTTTTATCAAGAGTCTTAATCTACGGAGCCCCCTAGGGGACATGGAGAAGAAGAAAACAATTATTTGAAAAAAATATATATGTTTTGCGACATATCACAAAACATTTGCGAGATCTCGCAATACTTTTAATTTAGCTCAATGTACTTCCTGGTCAGTTCGACACAGAGGTTGCGCTAGACTTTTTCGCTGCCCGTAATTTTGACGGACATGATCGTAAAACTTCTGTCAAAATCCAGAATTACCCATCGGCCTTTACACAACTCTGACGGGGGGGGGGGGGGAAGCATGCTCGTGAACTGTCAACTGGGGGGGGGGGGGACAGTTCACATGCGCCGTGTTATGCATGGCTGCTGCACCTCGCGGGAGCGTGCACAGCGTAAAGCCAAAACTGACAGACATTTCAATGATTTGTACGGCACAGTTAGGTTTGGAAACGGTGTAATTTCCTTTTTGGAGGGCATGCATAACACGGCATAACACCGGAGCCTCGCTGCGGGGAAACTTTGGCGCTGTTCCGAGTTTGTTCTAATCAGTCAAAATGACGGACTGCTTTCAGATTTGTCCGTCATTGTTAAAAGAAATCCGTCATAGACGGAAAATATTCGGTTAACGCGACCTCTGGTTCGACAACACAGAAACCACAACAATGGAGCGGTTCATCGATTTTACTTTGAACTTGGCCTTAAATATAAAGATATAACATCAGTGCTTGGCAATAGGCACAGTTTTCACATAAGTGAAAGACACTTCAAGAGAACACTCAGAGCGAGGAGACATGCACGTCGCAAAGCATACTCTGAGCTGAGTTATTGACAGATTCGAATTTCGCGGATCAATAACTCATGAACATAATGTTGTAAAAATACAAACAACGTGACTTTACAATCATAGCAAGGTAGACAACAAGCTACAGAGTCGTTTTTATCAGAACAGTTCGATACGCGCCGTCATCAGAGCTAAACTTCAATAATTGGTGACAATCTGCAGCTTGAGGAGGGAGAGGAGTGCTTAGGGACCGTCAACAAACTGCAACAAGGTTTTACGAGATCTCGCAAAGGTTTTGCGAGATCTCGCAATACTTTACAGTTTTTCTCGATTTCTAACACACTAAAATTATACATAAAGCACAATTATTTTAACTGACACTCAAAGAGCAAAACATCGGCTCAAATCTCCAAAACTCTAAACACGTTTTCAGATTTTCAAACAATTTGCAAATCAACATGGCACTTTTTGCAAACCACTGCACACGTTTCTCCACGTAAGACACAGGAGTCTGACATGAAGTCACGTGTTAGGTTTAAAACACTGATATTCAAAATGCCTCACACATGGACCAATGATCAAGAAACACGTTCCACCTGACCAAACACCTGGTAGCATAATGGTTGGCTCATCAATCAGGATGTTAGCACTATAAAAAGACCACAGGTGAGTACTTTCTTACAGCAACAATGGAAGTCAACATGGAAGCAAGAGCAAGAGGAAGAGGAAGAGCTGGACTGAGAGTGAGAGGAGGAGGAAGAGGTGGGGTGAGAGTGAGAGGAGGAAGAATGAGAGGTAGAGGTAGAGCTGGAGGGAGAGGACGTGGACAAAGAAGAATACTCTCATGATATATCAGTGCTTATATCTGTTGTGTGAATCATATTTACTTCATTACTGTAATTGAATTGTTGGCATGTTGCATGCTATAACTGTACACACATCCTGCACAATGTACTGTGGTAAACTTACTTTTATACAACACAAACA
This sequence comes from Pseudochaenichthys georgianus, assembly GCF_902827115.2. Classification (NCBI taxonomy): domain Eukaryota; kingdom Metazoa; phylum Chordata; class Actinopteri; order Perciformes; family Channichthyidae; genus Pseudochaenichthys; species Pseudochaenichthys georgianus. The sequence goes on from NC_047505.1 coordinate 14,593,277, forward strand.
CTGACCGACCACTATGTCTTTGTTGTTTATCTGAAGGACTGAGAAACAAAGAGGTGGAAGGCTAAGGATTTCCAACGAGGCACAGGAAGCAGCACAAACTGGGTTTTGGCAAACAATGCCATCGCACTTAGAGAGATCTGAAGCATAGTAACTATGTGCTGAGATGCATGTTGCACAATGTTACAACTCATTTGTATTTCTTCACTTACTGTATTTCTGTAAACTCAAGCAATCTTTCTCTGCAGAAACCTCTATGTACAGAGCATAGCCCATAAAAGATTAAAGTGCGTTAGAGTATGCTCAGCAGTGTGTAGTTGGGTGGTCAAACCATCTAGTATTATGAATGAAGTGTGTTATATTTGGTGCTAAAGTTTGCATTTGGAAAGCGTTTATGTAGTTTTGAGTGCAGTTCTTCATTTAGCAGGAGAAATTAGGTGTTTTGCACTTTGGGTGTGTGGTTTTGTGAATTGTGTTTAGTGTTCTGAGAAACTGAGAAATTAAAAAAAAAATGTGTGTTAGCAATCGAGAAAAACTGTATTATTTTTTCAGTTTATTATTTTTTTCTTCTCCATGTCCCCTAGGGGGCTCCGTATTAATCTATATGAAAGTAATACCTACAGTTATAAAAATGTTTTATTGGAGTTAAAAGTAATAATTCTAAGAATTAGAAAATAGTACTAAATACAGTATACAATACATATTTCAGTATAGTAAATCAAAATCCTACTCAAATACATTACTTTAGTAAATGTATTTATTTACTTTCCACTACTTCCTGTACCAGAGCTGGGAGAAGTACTAGGATTATTTCTGAAGTAAAAAAAGAAATACTATCATCTTAAATAATGTCTAAATTAAAAATGGAACTTAAGTAGAAGTACAAAAGTATTATAGGCAAATTGCATCAAAGTGAAAGTACTCTTCATGCAGAATGGCTCTTTTAACAGTATTATGGAACATTATTATTCAGCTTTCATCACCAACAATTATATCTTAGAATTTTAATGTTGGACTTAATTATTTTTGAAATGCTGGGTGAATTAGCAGAATAGTAGTGCATCATACCATATACGCATACCATGTGTTTTTATTTGCAAAACTTATCTAATTACTATGAGAGTTAAATAAATGTAGTCGAGTAAAACGTATTAATGTTGCCTCAGAAAATGTTGAATGAGTAGAAATATAAAGCATCCTAAGATAAAAGTACAAGTATGGAAAAATAGTACTTACATACTATACTTGAGTAAATGTACTTTGGTACTTTCTACCATTGCCTGTGCCAAAGTGACTTCCTCATAGTCCCTTGGAGCAGACACACATGTCACCAGCTCCCTCTGGTGGGAGCTCTATGAACAGCAACAGGTCTCCTCACCTGATGAGGATGATGACAGAGGGGGTCTGGGCCATGGCTCCGATCATGCTGCACACACAGATCACACACAGGAAGGTGAGGAAGGCCTGCTGACAGCCCGGACTGGGACACTTCCCCGGCAGAGCCACCGCCTCCTCACTGGAGCTGGATATACACGTGCAGCTGGTCAGGTTCTGACACGAGGACGAGAGAAGAGATCAAAGTGTTGTTATGGAGATCTGCTGCGCTGTGTGTATGCTTCCTGTCTTAAAGCTTGAGATGTCCAGTGTATAAGGTGCTGGTGACAGAGCTAATTTTAGTCCCTCACTCACTGGTTTGGTGCAGCCGGCGAAGCAGGCGGAGAGGTAGGTGACTCCGTTGGAGCCACAGACGGGACTCACTGACGCGGTGTAGCAGTTACAGTTGTTGATGCACGCTGACTCAGGTCGCTGCCAGGACCGCAGCGTCCTACAGAGGGTCAAAGGTCATGTTAGAGAGCATATATATGTTTCTTTTTTTACATTTTATTGTTACACTTTGTAGTTGGTCTGTACATTTATATGGTGTATTCGACAGAGTGACTGTTAAGTATCCACTTACTGTTTATGTTTTTTTCTACTGTTGATATATTTACTGTTTATTTATGTTTATTCTCTAATTTACTTCATACTTATTTCATGTGCACTGCCTCATTGAAATGGGGACAAACATATCTAATCTAATCTAATGTTATATATATATATATATATATATAAAAATATATATATATATATAAAAATAATGTTTACATCAAATAAAAACAACCACAGGATTTTCATGAAAATCTAACTTTTCTGTATCCAGATTTGTTTGGTTATTCACTTTTGCATCGTTTTGACTCTGAACAGTCACGGCAAATGATAAACAAACTATATTCAACACAGCGCTTTTCCTGTTTTAGCGACCACTCTGAGCGCTTTACAACCCGATTGCAATTTGGTTTGCTTGATTGGGATTGAGCATTTTGATATTTACCTATCACCTAAAGCTGCAAAAAAATCAAGAAAGACATGGAAAATGCATTCATTACAATAAGGGACCTTTAACATCTTGAAATGTATGACTTTGGCTGAGATCTGCACTTTTAGTATTTAAAGATTATGTTCTGAATATTCACATCATAAAGTAACCAGGCCAAGCCAATATTTCCTTTCAGTGAAATTCGTAAAATAACTTCAAGGTTTCAGCGCTTCAAGTGCAGTGCTTACTGTAACAAGAATTTAAGTTGTTTGGTCCCTGACACAAGACTTGAATTCTGAATTAATAGGCCTACATGTAAACAGAAATGCTAGAAGACATAGCTACATCCCCACTTTGTTCTTGGGCATAGTTTTAGTATCCATCATGTTTGAAGTCCAAGTAAGGATATCCTGGGAGGAATATGTTTCTATAAACAAATACATAAGTAGGTTGCCCCTGCTTACTCGTTGCCGTAGGCTACAGTAACCCCAGCGACAGGTCCGGTGTCACAGCCCAAGAACAGGAAAGAAACGTAGCAGGCGGTGGACACCAGGTTGACCATCATGGCCATGCGGACAGCGCCCAGGGCCGACAGGTTCAGCTTCTTCACCAGCAGCCCCCCGAGGAAGATCCCCAGACAGGCACAGGGGATGGCTGTCATACCTGGGGAGGGAGGGACGTGGGTACGTTTCCAACAATTATTTTAATAAAATTTGCCTGAGAGAAGGTTTCTGTTTTCACAAATGTATTTTTTCATTTAGTTTGAAAATAATGTTCTCCATCATCTTTATGACAAGTTATGCCCCGCCTACCTAGCAGCTGATTGGCCGAGGAGGTGGTGAGGTTGAACTGCTGCTCCAGGTATTTTCCCAGGAAGGCAGCAAAGCCAGCGACCACGGCGATCTCCATGCAGGCTGCCAGCGTGATGCAGCTGAACACCGGGTTGGACAGAAGGTGCCGGGTCACCCGCGGGATCACTGGTAGAATTGTGAAGAGAAAATGAAAAAAGGGAGTTATCATTTCTGAGATTATTCATTTACCAAATATTTTTTTAAAGATTCAAAGGTTTATTGGAACAGGAAGTAATTCCTGCCAGTGGCCATCAAATATGGTGGTTGCGGTCTAATTGTCAGTTTAGCTTAGGAACCTTCCTAACGGAGTGAAATGACCCAGAAGTACCTCAGTGGCAGCCATGATAAGTGCCGTTCGAATTCTCCAGATGATAGGAAAGGAGCTTTGAAACTTCCTTTATAACCTCCTTTAGCTTAGGAAACACTGGACCTTCCTTTACGAAAGGAAAGGAGAAAAGGCTGTCCCACAATACCTTGTGGCCGCAACATTTACCGTGACACAACATTCGGCCTTTCACGGTTCAACCGATCGACAACTAGATGCGCTTATACTGACGTTTCAGACAGAGGTCAAGAAATAGTGGATAAGAATAGCCGATAGGAGCTGATTTTTTGACTATTTGACTTCAACCGAAATCCTGCAAGTGGTCATTAAACAGTCATTTTGAATTTTGTATGTATCTTGTTTCATTTAATTGTAGGATTTTATTGCACATTCTTACTTCTTAAGTTTATAAATAAGTATTTTTTTAATTTATCTTTTATTTGAAAATTGATCAACTGCCAAGAAATCCAATTAGCCACCAGAATAAATTAAGTATTTCTGATGGAAAATGTTGCCATCCATCCATCCATCCATCCATCCATCTTCTCCCGCTTATCCGTGGTCGGGTCGCGGGGATAGCAGTTCCAGCAGAGAGCCCCAAACTTCCTTTTCCCTGGCGACATCAACCAGCTCTGACTGGGGGATCCCAAGGCGCTCCCAGGCCAGCGAAGAGATATAATCCCTCCACCTGGTCCTAGGTCTACCCCTTGGTCTCTTCCCAGCTAGACGTGCCTGGAACACCTCCCTAGGGAGGCGCCCAGGTGGCATCCTAACTAGGTGCCCGAACCACCTCAACTAGCTCCTTTCGATGCGAAGCAGGAGCGGCTCAACTCCGAGTCCCTCCCGGATGACTGAACTTCTCACCTTATTCCTAAGTGGGACCAGCCACCCTGCGGAGAAAACCCATCTCGGCCGCTTGTATCCGCAATCTCGTTCTTTCGGTCATGACCCATCCTTCATGACCATAGGTGAGGGTAGGAATGAAAATGGCCCGGTAGACAGAGAGCTTTGCCTTCTGGCTCAGCTCCCTTTTCGTCACAACGGTGCGTTAAAGCGACTGCAGTACCGCTCCCGCTGCTCCGATTCTCCGGCCCATCTCACGCTCCATTGTTCCCTCACTCGAGAACAAGACCCCAAGATACTTGAACTCCTTCACTTGGGGTAAGGACTCATTCCCTACTTGGAGTGGACAGTTGTTGAGAGCTTCATAGTATGAAGTAAATACTTAAAACGAAAGTTAGTTATAATCAAATATAATCAATTATATTCTTGTATAACCCACAATGAAAATGCTTCATATTTTAGGTTTTTCTATATTTACAGCATAAACAAAACAAAGTGGTTTGTTAAGTTGAGTGTAAGGCCTATGATTTATGCCCTGCTCTCTGATAAGAGAGTAGGCAGGTTCTTTCCTCTCCTCTCACTGCAGGGAGGGGGGCTCCAGACTTAAGCAGAAACACATGGAGGCCTCAAAAAGGTGGTTATGTCATAGTCATAGAATATGTCCAGTCATGTTTTGTTTTACACAAACTTGGGAAGGTGTGTCTTATGCCAGAGCCAATAGAATATGTTGGTTGGGTATAGAGGAGGTGTTTGTGGGTTTTCTATCCGGTTTTTTGAGCATAAAAAGACTGGCTTTTTTGGATTTCGTTGGGGGAGAGGGGGGGAAACCCCTAGTATACTCTCTCCCGGTAAACTCTGTCCTTCGGAGCTGGGTTAGACGGCTCTCGGTGGTTTTATGCTGGAAAGTTAATAGAACGATCTGGAATACATGATTTTATGCTGGAAAGTTGCTATAACGATTCGGAATACATGATTTGGGTTTTATGCTGGAAAGTTAATAGAACGATCTGGAATACATGATTTTATGCTGGAAAGTTGCTATAACGATTCTGAATACATGATTTGGGTTTTATGCTGGAAAGTTAATAGAACGATCTGGAATACATGATTTTATGCTGGAAAGTTGCTATAACGATTCGGAATACATGATTTGGGTTTTATGCTGGAAAGTTAATAGAACGATCCGGAATACATGATTTTATGCTGGAAAGTTGCTATAACGATTCGGAATACATGATTTGGGTTTTATGCTGGAAAGTTGCTATAACGATTCGGAATACATGATTTGGGTTTTATGCTGGAAAGTTGCTATAACGATTCGGAATACATGATTTGGGTTTTATGCTGGAAAGTTGCTAGAACGATTCGGAATACATGATTTGGGCTTTTGAATGAATATGAATTAAGGTTTTAGATAAAAAATATATAACCCCATTTTGATATGTTTTGTATGATTATAATGTGTTAAAAGGTAAAGACTCTGTACTGGTTTGGACCTATTATTTTTTCTTCAAATAAACTGATCTCACCTTTTGGATTGGGACAATAAAAGGGAAAATCTGTGCTCTCCTCTCCTGCTTCAAAGGTAAGATTGCACCCTGCCACACACATGTTTAGGTAGGAACACACCCCATTTACTGATACCAAAATCCTTCGGGATCGCTTAAACAGATTAAAAAGAGTTGTCTGAATAGAAACAGCAGTTAATTGAACCTGGTTCTTCGGGGAGTTAATAGAGGTGAGATCTTGCTGACGTTTGGTGGATCTGAGCCAAGCAGTAAACTTACATAGACTCAATAACTTCGGTCGGGTCAATTAGTGAGGTCAGAGTAATTTACCGGAATAAATTAATCGGGGCCTCACCTAGAACTCTAAACACAGTCCATCGGTTTCCCGCTGAGAACCATGGCCTCAGATTTGGAGGTGCTGATCCTCATCCCAGCCACTTCACACTCGGTTGCGAACCGATCCAGTGAGTGCTGAAGGTCGCAGACCGATGAAGCCATCAGAACCACATCATCTGCAAAAAGCAGTGGTGCAATCCTTAGTCCACCGAACTGCAGACCCCCTTCCCCACGACTACGCCTCGAAATCCGATCCATGTATATTACAAACAGGATTGGTGACAAAGCGCAGCCCTGGCGGAGGCCAACCCTCAACAGAAATGGGTCCGACTTACTGCCGAGGACCCGGACACAGCTCTCGCTTTGGGAGTACAGAGATTGGATGGCCCTGAGTAGAAACCCCCTCACCCCATACTCCCGCAGCACCTCCCACAGTAACTCCCTGGGAACTCGGTCATACGCCTTCTCCAAGTCTACAAAACACATGTAGACCGGATAAGCAGTCGCAATTTCTACAGGCTCGCACTACCTGTTAGCATCTGGCATCTGTTAGCATTTAGCTCTCCTGCTTACAAACTTTGAGCCATCTCTGCTTATACAAGTAGTAGTTTTAGTTGTCTGCGATCTGCCGAGGCCTACTCCCACCTGTCGAGTACGGCTGTACTGAGGTGTTTTTCCTCCGGAGAAGTCGCGAAGAGACGGAGTGGCTCCACCTGTTGCTGCATGCGATCTGCGATTTACGGAGGCCTGCTCGTCGCGAAGAGACGGAGCGGCTCCACCTGTTGCTGCCTGCGATCTGCGATCTACGGAGGCCTGCTCCCACCTGTAGAATTCGGCTGTACTGGAGAGGTTTTTACCCCGGAGTCGTCGCGGAGAGACGGAGTGGATCCACGCTTCAGGCTTGGCCTGCTTCCACCGGGCGTGTGCTGCTGTACGGAGGAGGATTTTACCACCGCTGGGGCCTGCTTTCCACCCGTCCTGGTTCTGCTGTTGCAGAGGCCTGCTTTCACCCCGGGGATACCACGGAGGGACCGGAGCGCTTCCACGCTGCTGTTTTCGCCTGTCCTTTGCTGCTGTGCTGATTTTGCTCCAGGAACATCGCGGATACTGTGTGCTGGTCTGGGAAAATGGCCCATATCGGGATTCTGCTGTGCCTGTTAACTGTTTTGGACTATGAGAAGATCTCTAGTCATTCTGAGGAGTCTACTGGATTCAGGTCTATTCTGCCACCCGCAGTGGGCATCCCCTGCAAAGGTTCGGATGTGTTGCTCAAACAATTACCGGTTGCCTTGTCACAGACAATCTGCTCGACAAAATATGTTTGTCTTTTTTGTTTTCCTGCGATGATGGTTCTTCAGGACTGCTTCTTAAGCTCTAATCACACTCTCGCAGACTTTTCCGGTGTTTCTAAATTAGATGACAATGTATTTGTGTCGTTTAAGAGGAAAAGATGCCTGTTTTGTTGTTGTTATTACTGTCAGGAAATGTACAACCTAACCCTGGTCCGCCCAGTAGTAGTAGTCAGATCGCTACTCCTGCTGATTTTAAAGCTAGGTCTGGGTTGGGTTTCATCCACTTGAATGTGCGCAGTCTGTTAGGTAAACTAGATTTTGTCCGTATCTGGGCGAGCTCAACTGACGCTGACGTCATTGTTTTATCAGAAACATGGCTAAACAAATCTATTTTGGCCTCTGACATTGCCTTAAATGGTTTTAATGTGTATCGTACCGACCGGCCTAATAAAGGTGGTGGCGTTGCCATTTATGTTAAGAATAAGTTCAGTGTAACCACATTAGTTTCCAAATCTATCAGTAAGCAATTCAAATTTTTAGCCTTAAATATAGAAGTGGCAAAGGGTCAACAGGTCATGGTGGTGGGCTGTTACAGACCCCCCTCAGCTGGCAAGGACTCCTTGTCTTCGCTAGCAAATCTTTTATCGCAGCGAGACTACAAGGAAATAGTGCTGCTTGGAGATTTTAACTGGGACTGGTTAACTGCAGTGTCAGAGGTTTTTAAAAACCTTTGTATCTCTTTGAATGTTACATTGTGGACAGTACTACTCGCCCTAACATTAAGTCCCCTAATAAATCCTCCCTAATTGATCTCATTTTAACTAATGTTCCCCATAAATATTCATCTGTGGGAGTATTTGCAAATTATCTGAGTGATCACTGTGCTGTAGCCACAATTAGGGACACTAAGGTCCAAAAGGTTAAACCTCGCATTATCATTAAGAGAGACAAAAAACATGTTGTGGAGCAGGGTTTTGTGCATGATCTGTTTGGTTTTGATTCGGGTAAAATCGATCTGTGTGCTGATGTAGAAACCGCATGGTCTTATTTTTATCTTGGTTTTATGGAGATCATTGATAGACATGCACCCCTGCGTACATTTAGAGTGAAGGGACGAGACAATCCTTGGTTTTCTGCTAATCTGTCCAGTCTCCTGCATGAGAGAAACAAGGCCTGGGCAAAGGCTAGGAAATCAGGCTCAGAGGTAGAATGGCTGCGTTTTAGGCAGCTAAGAAATAGCTTCACTTCTCATATCAAAAGTGCTAAATCAAAGTACTATCTGTCAGTAACCACAAAGAATCTGAATAATCCTGGACAATTTTGGAAAGCCATTAAATCGTTATCCACCGCCGATATCCGTAATGAGCTACCTCCGTGCATTACCACAGCATCTGGCACTATATCGGACAGGGCTACTATGCTAAATTGCTTTAATGAGCATTTTGTGTCCTGTGGTTCTCTATTTGATTCTGTCACTAACTCTGCTTCTGTGAACACTACAGTATGTGACTCTGAAAAATGTGTGTTGGAAAACCCTTTTAGTTTTACCCCTTTTACTGTTGATGTTGTTCGTGAAGCTTTAACCAAGATAGATCCTAAGAAACCGGCTGGCCCGGACAACGTAGAATTGTGGTTAAATTACAGGCTGTTTTTAACATTATTCAGACTCAGCTCTCTGAACTAAAGCTTCTTTTAAATGTTGAGAAAACCAAGGTAATGCTCTTTTCTAAAGCTAAAAAGACACCAGAGCCTGTTTTAGATATTGTAACTACGCAAGGAATACAACTTGAAGTGGTTACCTGTTACACATACCTTGGTATCTGGCTTGATGATTGTCTCACTTTTAAACTTCATGTCAATAACATGCTTAAAAAGCTGAGGGTTAGGCTAGGTTTCTTCTACAGGAACAAGTCCTGTTTCTCGCTTGAGGCCAGGAAAAGGCTAGTCACTGTGACCTTTTTACCTGTGCTGGACTATGGTGATTTGATGTATAATATGAATGCACCTGCCTATTGCCTGGTCAAGTTAGATGATGCGTATTACAGTGCACTAAGATTTGTGACAAACTGTAAAGCATTAACCCATCACTGTACCCTGTATGCAAGGGCTGGTTTGCTTTCACTAACTGTACGGAGGCTCAGTCACTGGTACATTTTTATATACAAAGCCATGTTAGGGAAACTTCCATCTTATATCTGCTCCCTGATCTCACGGAAAATTGTAAGTGGCTACTGCCTGAGATCGAATGCTGTGGTTTTATTAAATGTGCCAACTGCTAGGACTGTCTTAGGGAAGACAGCTTTTAGATGCGCAGCTCCTCTGTCTTGGAATAGTCTGCAAATTAAATGGAAACTGAACAATCTGGTGCCACTAAATGTTTTTAAAGCTCGGTTGGATGCTACTCAATCGGAAGCTATTGGTACCTGTTTATGTGGATAATTATGTAAATGATGCTGTATGATGTCCTTTTGTTGTTCTGTTTATGTTTTTATGTTTCATGTGGAACTACTTGAGCAGGTCTCCCTTGAAAAAGAGATCAATGATCTCAATGGGATTTATCTGTATAAATAAAGGTTTGAAATGAAATGAAATGAAAGCGTACTCCCAGGCCCCCTCCAGGATCCTTGCGAGAGTAAAAAGCTGATCCGTCGTTCCACGACCAGGACGGAATCCGCATTGTTCCTCCTCAATCTGAGGTTCGACAATCGGCCTGACCCTCCTTTCGAGTACCTTAGAGTAAACTTTCCCGGGGAGGCTGAGCAGTGTGATGCCTCTGTAATTGGCACACACCCTCTGATCCCCCTTTTTAAAAAGGGGAACCACCACCCCGGTCTGCCACTGCAATTTTGCAATTTACACAATTGCTACACAAATGAGTTGGCAATGAAAAGTCCCCGAATTCTTCAAAAGTGCAACATAAAATATAATTGAGACATAAAAAGAAAAATAGTAAATTCAGGAACGGGTACACTGTAAGAAAAAGTTTTGAGAGAGTACTTGTCCATGGACAAGTGAGTTTGGCAATTTACTTGTCCGAATACATTTTTCACTTGTCCAGAATGATATCTTTTGGATTTTAACGATTCCGGTTATGCTTTTCGATTCTCGATTCCGGTTCTTTGAGAGGGTAAAAATAAGTCCCATCCCAATTTCACTGGGAGAAAAATCTGTATTCCTATTTACAAATCACTTCATACTGTTTAGCTTTGTTTTACGGTTATTGAATACAATTATATAAAAATAATCTCTGCATTGTTTAGTTGGTTCTAAGTGGTGCAGTTTGAGAATGTACAATTGGCCCAGTCTCCTCTGATGTTACACTGCAACCTGCCTGTGAGACAGAGTCCAACCACACAGTCTGTCCATCACATGTCCTGCAACACATCTGCTACAGCTGCCCAGCTGTTCACTGTTTGTAAAAGTAAATAAATAGTATTTTCATTTAAATAATGTACTTTCTATACCCTGCTTCATAAACAGAAAGGGAGGCTGCTTCACTTCATAAAGGAAATGGTGGTCAATATTAACAACATAGGAGCTAAAACGCTTAATAACCTTCATTACGTGTTAGAGAAAGAACATAAGAAAGTCTGACAAAGATGAGGCTGTTAAATGGGCAGTGGATCGCTGTGTGTAGAAAGAGAGAGAGAGAGAGAGAGAGAGAGAGAGAGAGAGAGAGAGAGAGAGAGTGGTTTTTTTCCGCACACTGGGGTAATATTTAAAATATAATAACATGACACAGGATGTAAAATTAAAATTAAATCTGTACAGTGAAATTAAATACTGCTCATTGTAATGATATATAAATATATGGACTGTAAACAGATGTTATATCCTTCCCAGTCTCTCCCCCTCACGTCTCAGATGCTCACACACTGTGAGGCCACTGTTAATGTCGAAGCCGTGGATGGCCCCGACGGGTTTGGAGCCCTGGTACTCGCTGAGGGAGGGAGGCAGCATGGCCTGCTCACTCTCCCCACCGCTGTCCATGTCCGGCTCGCCCAGCGACTGGGGGAAGCCGAACATGAAGAGGGCCGACAGGAAGAGTAAGGCACTGCAGAGCAGGAAGCCGCCCCACCACGCCCCGATCCAGCGAGGGTCGTCCGGGGTGATATCCAGCTTACCTGCAGGAGAGGGAGGGACATTTACACCATGGAGGGATGTTGAGTTATGTCAGGTAGAGGTGTCAATCGATTAAAAAAACGAATTTTCAATAATCACAATGACATTAAAATATTTGATAAGTCATACATTTAAAATGTATTTTGGGAGGGATAAAACAAATACATGTGTGGTGTTGTAATAAAGAAATGCATGAAAAACTGGCTTATATTCGATTTTTTGACTTCATTATAACATGATTTCAAAATGTTTCGCTTTAAATCCAACCATTTTCCGACACTGAGCTACCTCTTTGACAAAGCCACAGTTACAGAGAGCCGCTGTGATCACCCTCTCTATAGTGTGTGCTACAAGTATGGATGTATTGTGGCTGCCTCTATCATATTCTGAGCACTATCAGTGGCAACGGCTGCTTTATTATGGGTAGCTCAGTGTGAAGAGACGTGGCTTCATAACAGAAGGGTTGCTGGTTCAAGTTCCAATCAGACCGGACCATTTGTGCTGTACTGTGTGTGTAAAACAAACAGACTGGAAAACTGGATTTCCCCTTCGGGATCAATAAGGGTTCATCTCTCTGTGCTGTAATTGCTTGATGAAGCTGGGATCAGACTTGGTAACGTGATTATTTTGCGTTCATTTTAAGGTGTAAATGAATTGCCAGCGCCATCATTTTGACAACAACATTGACATCAACATTGACAGCCCTAGTCATACAATTTTAAGAAATTGCATTACAATACTGTGGTGTTCTTAATTTCCTCCTTAGGATCTTAAGAAATATAAGTATTGTAAGTGAAATTAACAAATGAAAATATTTATTTGAAGAAATACATAAAGTGGCCACTTACTGGTATCGATGAAGACAGCATCGACATAGACTTTGGTACAGACAGAACCTAAGATGAAGCCACAGGCCGGGCCGAACACTAATGTGGAAAATAAAATACCTGCAAGACAGAGAGACAGAGGAAGAGAAAATAAAAAATTCAGTCAGTTAAAATAGAATGGAACAGCTGTATTGTGTATTTAAGTACTTGAATTTAATCTAATCAAATAAAAAAAAAAAGATTTGATTTGATTTAAGTACTTTAAGTACTTGAATTTAGCCTAGTTGTAGAGTTAAAAATAAACTTCTAAAATAAAAGTATATCCACTGTTATGACCCAGTTAATTCAATTTATTATAGTCACTGCTTTTAAAATAGTGACAAACCAAAGTATGTTTATACTGTATATACAACATATGTACACAACTGTATATGTTTATACCTCAGTTGTATTGGTTTATTGTTAATCATGATTTGTAGGCATCAGATCTTTCAATGTAGGCACACGTGCACTTTTAATGCTGATCTCCAAAAATGTTAGGGTTAGGGTGTAAGGTATGTTTTTCCCCAATCCATCACACTCTCGGTAACCATAAATAAGCTAAATAAATAATAAATTAGGTGCTTTTCCCTCTTTCAGCAGAGGGCAGCATTGTATCAGACTTGAAAATAGACCAATACTTTAACATGTTATTACAGTTTTTCTCGATTGATAACACACTAAAATTATACATAAAGCACAATTATTTTAACTGACACTCAAAGAGCAAAACATCGGCTCAAATCTCCAAAATTCTAAACACGTTTTCAGATTTTCACACAATTTTCAAATCAACATGGCACTTTTTGCAAACCAATGCACACGTTTCTCCACGTAAGACACAGGAGTCTGACATAAAGTCACGTGTTAGCAGGTTTAAAACACTGATATTCAAAATGCCTCACACATGGACCAATGATCAAGAAACACGTTCCACCTGACCAAACACCTGATAGCATAATGGTTGGCTCAGCAATCAGGATGTTAGCACTATAAAAGACCACAGGTGAGTACTTTCTTACAGCAAAAATGGAAGTCAACATGGAAGCAAGAGCAAGAGCAAGAGCAAGAGGAAGAGGAAGGGCTGGGCTGAGAGTGAGAGGAGGAGGAAGAGGTGGGGTGAGAGTGAGAGGAGAAAGAATGAGAGGTAGAGGTAGAGCTGGAGGGAGAGGACGTGGAGAAAGAAGAATACTCTCATGATATATCAGTGCTTATATCTGTTGTGTGAAACGTATTTACTTCATTACTGTAATTGAATTGTTGGCATGTTGCATACTATAACTGTACAAAAATCCTGCACAATGTACTGTGGTAAACTTACTTTTATACAACACAAACACTGACCGACCACTATGTCTTTGTTGTTTATCTGAAGGACTGAGAAACAAAGAGGTGGAAGGCTAAGGATTTTCAATGAGGCACAGGAAGCAGCAGTTACAACTGGGTTTTGGCAAACAATGCATCGCACTTAGAGAGATCTGAAGCATAGTAACTATGTGCTGAGATTGCATGTTGCACAATGTTATCTTTGAATAAAATGTGATTTTTTTTCAACAACTCATTTGTATTTCTTCACTTACTGTATTTCTGTAAACTCAAGCAATCTTTCTCTGCAGAAACCTCTATGTACAGAGCAATAGCCCATAACATATGAAAGTGCTTTAGAGTATGCCTCAGTAGTGTGTAGTTGGGTGGTCAAACCATCTAGTATTATGAATGAAGTGTGTTATATTTGGTGCTAAAGTTTGCATTTGGAAAGTTGTTTGTGTCGTTTTTTAGGGCAGTTCTTCATTTAGCAGGAGAAATTAGGTGTTTTGCACTTTGGGTGTGTGGTTTGTGAATTGTGTTAGTGTTCTGAGAAACTGAGCCATTAAAAAAAAATGTGTGTTAGCAATCGAGAAAAACTGTAAAAATGTGGTAGCAGAGCTGCTGCTGTTGAATCCACTGACGGAGACTGACATTCTATTCAAGGAAAGATGTCATGACAAGGGGCTTACATTTCATGCGATGTCTCCCACGACAGATTTATTCTGTGTCACTGTAATATGCGGCTCGATAGGTTGCGCAGCGTAATTGATCTAAGACTAGATTATCCAGCAGCAGGATCATAAATAAGAGAGCAGGAAATGGGTTCTTAGTGTAAGAGCAGTGGGGAACCAGAGAGCTTTCCAGTAAGCAGCAGCAGACTGTGCAGAAAGGTAGGTGTTTTTACCCACTTAATGGTCTGACCAATGGTTGAACAGCATTCCGTGCACATGACTTGTGTTTAAAGTTTATAGTCCGTTCCTAAAAATGAAACAATGTAACAAACTGTGGTCTGGTGCGCACCATAAAACGGACTATTAGGTGTGAACACACCCTTAGTGTTTTTTGCGTGCAGAGATAAGAAATATTACAACCTGTGACCAGTGTGGGTATACCCAAGACATGCAAGTATCCCCCCTTTCAGGCCCGGTTCCAGAACAAAATGACTCAGAGTGCATCTGAGAATAGAGAGGGTGCAGTGGTAAAGTGCTATTTTTATAAGTGGGGAGTGGACCGACAGTAAACCCTCTAGGGGGGTCCTCACCTCCTCTAGGAGGGTCCTCACCCTCTATGGGGGTCCGGGGGCATGCTCTCCGGGAAGATCTTTTTTTTTAAATATTGAAGTTAAAAGCATCAATCTGGTGAACTTTGAGGGCAAATGAAGAGATCTATGGATCTATGTGCTATGAGCATGGCGCCAGTTGTTGAAGGCCAGTGTGTTTGAAGGCATCTGACTTACTTGAACCAAAATGTCTACATGCATAGCAGAAGATGGCATCTTTTTCACATGAATATTCCAGCCAATCTCTGTTTTGAAACCATGAGCTGCAAAATGAGTAGCCTTCAGGCGAGTTGGGTACTTTTTAAATATACCTGGGCAGGCTCTGTTTTGCCAAGGTCCTCTGGCACTTGCAGGCCGCTGAGGGTTTGGAGGTGTTTGGGACAACGAAGACGGCTGCGGCTGCTCCGCCTCCGCGGGCGAGGCAGGCAAAGCCGGCGAGTCGGGCGTTAGTGTCCATGACAGTGGCCGCGGGTAACGTAATGTCCCCATGATCTGAACTGTTATTACCTGCAGTAGATGCAGTGTTACTGCTGGCGATTAGGGCTGGTTGTTTTAACAATTTTCTGATGTCCATTACTGACTGTTGTGTAAGCACCTTGCAGATGACGAACGCGCAGCGGCACAGGTCACGCACACCTGACATAATAATAACGTTACTTACCGTTTAAATTGACCAAATAAATGCAACAGACAATGTTATTTAACCACAATTACAATTTATTTTATTTCAACTAAATTCTTCTTCTTATTACTACCATTATTATTATTATATATGTCATGTTTTTCACTTTAAATTTTTCAAATGAGGGTGCATAACGACTCAACTGAGGGTGCAATGCACCCTTATGCCCTTATGCCCCCCGTAGGACCGGGCCTGTACCTTTTGACAGATTTGGGGTCTTACAGAGGCGCAGTCACCCACATAAAAATAATAAACAACTCAAATCATTACAGTAAAAGCCTCAACCATTATCACAAAACATGTACAGTATGTTTGTGCACTTATTGTAAGTCACTTTGGATCAAAGCTATAGGAAATGTTATGTAATGTAAGTTATTCATATCCATAAAGGTGGATTTGACAGAAAATGTCACAATATTGTCAATTAATACACTCATAGTGTGACTGTGGCTGCGAGGGTGTGCGGTTGTCTTTCAACTTCTTCCTTGGGCAAGGTACTTAACCCTGAGTTGCTCCCAACGGTGAATGAATGTGTGTAAATACTAGTTTCCAAGGGCAATGCTCAGTATGAATGAGGAGAGAAAGGGTGAATGACCTGTAGTATGTAAAGCGCTTTGAGCGCCTTTGTAAAGACCTGATAAAGCACTTTATAAGTACAGTCCATTTACCATTGAGTGTCACACATATGTCAGTCACACGATAAGCCTGAGAAACCTCTTACTATCAGGTAGCAGTCAATGTCATTGGTTTTGCAGATATTTGATCATAAAGCAAAGTTTAGGACAGATAAAGACAACCGATAGAATGTATTTATTAATGGGTCTATATACCTTATAAGGTTTTTACAATTTATCCTTTTGAGACCATTAGTGTCAGCATAGAAATCATCCTAGAATAGAAACTGAAACGAATAATAAATTAAACAATAAAAATATACTTTAAATACGATTCTAAACACAACCTAGCTTTACTGTGTCCCTACATGAGGATAGAGCCTGGAGTGGCCTTGACAGTGAAACAGCTGATGATGGAGAATTAGTGCTTAGCTTTGTGTTGCTGTGAGAAAATACAGAGAGCTCCTGATGGTGTAGCAACAGCTGCTGGACACTATCAGGAGAAGCTTTCAGGACGGATGCCAGTCTGTGGTCTTGAAAGTAAGGCCGTTTCCTTAGAGACACCACTGAGTGCTGAAGGCACTGAAAGAATGTGGTACAGTATTGGAGTCATGCAGTAAAACTTTATTAGTATCCTATTGTTCTCTTCCAATAGTGGAGTTTCTAGGCTTTGAAAGCCAGTGTGTTCATTTTGGCACAGCACCTGCTCAATATCTTACACATTCCTTCACAAAAGTGTTCCCCTTTAAAAAACAGATACATATCAATGTATTTGTTTTTATATTTTCTGTATTCATTTTCTTTTTTATTAGTCTCTTTTGCTAAATCTAAGTCACCAAAATGCCAAGTTATATTTCTTGTTAATGCAATATATTAAACAGTCTTACTAATGAAAACAATTGAATAGTGTTTAAATTATGTACAATTACAATAAATTGTGTTGTTCGTTTTTCTTTATAATGAATTTCAAAAAGACTGGTGGAACAGAGTTTTAGAAATGTATTTGATAGATTGTGACCTTCAGTAGCTGTTTTGGACATTTAGAATGAATAAGGGAATCTATTGACACGGCAGTGGTAAGAGTGTGTATAAGGTTCCATCTCTTTCTTCGAATGGTCTGCTTAAATAATTTTAGCACCCCTATAAAAATGTTAGCACTATATCTAAAAGTCAAGGTATGACAGACAATTGGGCAGATGGAATAAACGTTACTATGTATTAAGAAAAAGAGTGCAAACAACGGCAACCACTTAAGGCCCTGTCACACTGTCCCGAAATTGACACCCGATGGACACACGATAAAGGAAATGTTCAAATTCGGCTCTGATCGTAGCAA
Source organism: Pseudochaenichthys georgianus (assembly GCF_902827115.2). Taxonomy (NCBI): domain Eukaryota; kingdom Metazoa; phylum Chordata; class Actinopteri; order Perciformes; family Channichthyidae; genus Pseudochaenichthys; species Pseudochaenichthys georgianus. The sequence goes on from NC_047505.1 coordinate 14,610,992, forward strand.
CATCGGGGTATTCGTGAGGGCATCTTAAGCCATCGTATGACCGCCGGTGGAGTTTCTCAGGCTCCGGCAGCAACTTCATGAGCGGCAACTTCGTAAGGCACTCGTGAGGGCATCTTGTCAAATCGTGTCATCTTCGTGTTATCATCGGTGCATTCACCCTCACTCTGATCGGGGCGCTCGATCGATGCACCGATGATAACAAGATGCCCTCACGAAGGCCTTACGAAGGGCAAAATTGACACACGAATTCAACACGAAAATGAACCTTCGCAAGGTCCTTCGGCAATTTTTTGGCATGCCAAAGATTTTGCCACCGCTCACGAAGTTACTGCCGGAGCCTGAGAGACTCCACCGGCGGTCATACGATGGCTTAAGATGCCCTCACGAATGGCCCGATGTTGCTACGATCACAGCCGAATTTGAACATTTCCTTTATCGTGTGTCCATCGGGTTGTTTTATTGCACAACAAAATCATGTAAACATATTATGTAAATAACCCAATTTGTGTTACTGTGAAACTAAAAAGGATATATATATTATTTTGAAGGAGAGTTGACAGGAAGTTGTTGTTGCTATGGAAACAACATTACGGAGAAAACGTAATATTTTCTACATATAAAGACGGAGAAAGTAAAGAACAAAGTCTGAAAATATCAGTACAGTATCATAGTACTGTAACATAATTGTTTTTGGTACTTTCATTGCAGTTGTATGTCTTAAATGTAATGTAAATGTTGCCTTCGTGGTGTGGTTCGGGGCCATCTTCGTGCGAAATTCACAATTCCATATTCGTGTGTCCATCGGGTGTCAACTTCGGGACAGTGTGACAGGGCCTTTAGGAATTACAATGTGCGCACATTGGTAAATACATTTCTTATGAAAAAATCAATGCCTTTGAGGTTCATTTTCAAAGGATTGGTTTAACCTTGGTTGGTTCATTAGAGGCAGAATGTAAATCCTTCTGGATTCATTGACTTTGCTATAATTGCAGTTCTGCATCAGTGTGTAGCTGTGGTGGATGAGAGCTGTCGACGCAGGAGAAGAGAAGGCTAAACATTTATGTAAGACTACCCTTTCTAAAACAATATGAAGTACAGGATGCATTTAGAGAAAGAAAACCCTGCTAAAGAGGCCCTATTATGCTTTTTGGGGGCTTCCCTCTTCTGTAGTATGTTCAATTGTTTTGTGTGTATGTAAATGGTCTGCAAAGGCTACATTTTGATGCCAAAAGGCCTCCATTGGACTCCTTTGTTTACTTCAGTAACATAGTGACATCCCTATGTAACACTCACGCTTCTATTGGCTAGCGACACAGTATACGTGATAGACTAAGGGGTGGGACATCTCTAAGCAGTTGGTCAATCACAACAGAGCCGGCCTGCTAACCAATCAGAGCAGACTGGGCTCTGGTTTCAGACAGAGGGGGAAAAGAGGTGCTGCAGCACAGGCAGTATGAGAAAGATAAAGAGCTTTTTGAACATTAAAGCATGGAGACATGTCACAGGAGAAGCACTACATACAAATATGAACCTGGAAATGAGCATTATACAGTCTCATCAGTTGTCTGTGAACTTCTGCTATATTAAGTTTGTCTTTATGATGTTTTAAAGCAAACAGCTCACAGCATTAAAGTCCCCAGTGATGCCCTGTATGAAGAATGGCCTTTCTTTATATATCCTCATGTGGCAGGGCTGTTAGAAAAACAAGGAAACATCCAATTTGGGAACTATCTGCAAAACAAAGCCTTCCCCTTTTCTATCTGTTTCCTTCTAACGTATGAACCCACAAGTACATAAGGTCTTTCAACGCACAAATACACAGTGTCTTTCCTCCATAAAAACAAAGCTGTGTCCCTACAATGACAGAGCAGAGAAGCAAAGATGTTTTTCCCCAAAATATGTCTTTTAAAAAAGTCCTCTATCATATTCTCATTATTTTGGGAGTAAATATGTAACTAGTGATTACAAGTAGCCAATAAAACTAAAGGAAAGCATATTTAAAAAGGTAATTTCAAAAGGTTTAAAAGGGCAGCGGAGTGTTGGTTGACATAGGGGAATTCAATCTGACACCCATCTCAGACATACGCTGTGTTCTTCGCTCTTCCATGGATTTTCGATGTTGCTATGCAAAAAACAAATAACAGTCTGCTGTATCCTCCTTGTGACACTATTTTATACCTGCTGTGTCTGGAGGCTGCCGTAACGAGCACAGGGACCGAATAAAGGTCAAAGAATGGTATATCAACAAACTAAAGCAAGATTAGATGAAATGTATTCCCCTGTGCCAGTGTAACTCTGCGTCACATGATGACTGGACATTACTGTAAGTGAAAATGGACAATTCCTAGGATCATTTATGTAAGTACAGACACAGGGAAAGTTTAAGAGCTTCCGACGTGTATCCATGTTAAACTCTGGCAGCCCGCCGCCTGACACAGTCATTTGGAAATGGCAGGTAGAGAAACTCCACTTAAGCTGAGAGCGTGCACAGGATCTGACAGCTCCCCCTACGCTGAGTTTGTATAGCTAAGTGATTATAATAATACACACTGAACAAAAATATAAATGCAACACTTTTGTTTTTCCTCCCATTTTTCATGAGATGAACTCAAAGATCTAAAACATTTTCTATTACACAAAATAACCATTTCTCTCAAATATTGTTCACAAATCTGAAAAAATCTGTGATAGTGAGCACTTCTCCTTTGCCGAGATAATCCATCCCACCTCACAGGTGTGGCATATCAAGATGCTGATTAGACAGGATGATTATTGCACAGGTGTGCCTTAGGCTGGCCACAATAAAAGGCCACTCTGAAATGTTCAGTTTTATCACACAGCACAATGCCACAGATGTCGCAAGTTTTGAGGGAGCGTGCAATTGGCATGCTGACAGCAGGAATGTCCACCAGAGCTGTTGCCCGTGAAATGAATGTTCATTTCTCTACCATAAGCCGTCTCCAAAGGCGTTTCAGAGAATTTGGCAGTACATCCAACCGGCCTCACAACCGCAACATAAATGAGGCCACTCCACCCAGCCATATCAACACTCATATTGCTCGAGGCACGGGCCGAGGAGGTGGAGTTGCAGCAATCTTTGACTCAAGTTTACTTATCAATACTAAACCAAAATTAAATTATACCTCCTTTGAAAGCCTCGTTTTTAGTCTTACGCATCCGACCTGGAAAAACTTTGCAGCCAATCTTATTTGTTACAGTGTATCGTGCACCAGGTCCTTATTCAGAATTCTTATCAGAATTCTCTGAGTTTTTATCAACTTTGGTACTTAAAACAGATAAATTAATTATCGTAGGTGACTTTAATATTCATGTTGACGATGATAAAAATAGCCTTACTGTTGCATTTAACTCTATATTAGATTCTGTTGGTTTCTGTCAGAGTGTAAATAAACCAACCCACTGCTATAATCACACTCTCGACCTTGTTCTGACTTATGGTATTTAAATTGAGCAACTATTAGTCGAACCGCATAGTCCTGCTTTATCCGACCATTTCTTAGTAACTTTTGAAGTACTATTACGAGACTACAAAGCATTAGTCAAAAGCTCTTGCAGCAGAAACCTATCTGTTGTTAAATTACAGGCTGTTTTTAACATATTCAGACTCAGCTCTCTGAACTAAAGCTTCTTTTAAATGTTGAGAAAACCAGGTAATTGCTCTTTTCTAAAGCTAAAAACACCAGAGCCTGTTTTAGATATTGTAACTACGCAAGGAATACAACTTGAAGTGGTTACCTGTTACACATACCTTGGTATCTGGCTTGATGATTGTCTCACTTTTAAACTTCATGTCAATACCATGCTTAAAAAGCTGAGGGTTAGGCTAGGTTTCTTCTACAGGAACAAGTCCTGTTTCTCGCTTGAGGCCAGGAAAAGGCTAGTCACTGTGACCTTTTTACCTGTGCTGGACTATGGTGATTTGATGTATAATATGAATGCACCTGCCTATTGCCTGGTCAAGTTAGATGATGCGTATTACAGTGCACTAAGATTTGTGACAAACTGTAAAGCATTAACCCATCACTGTACCCTGTATGCAAGGGCTGGTTTGCTTTCACTAACTGTACGGAGGCTCAGTCACTGGTACATTTTTATATACAAAGCCATGTTAGGGAAACTTCCATCTTATATCTGCTCCCTGATCTCACGGAAAATTGTAAGTGGCTACTGCCTGAGATCGAATGCTGTGGTTTTTAAATGTGCCAACTGCTAGGACTGTCTTAGGGAAGACAGCTTTTAGATGCGCAGCTCCTCTGTCTTGGAATAGTCTGCAAATTAAATGGAAACTGAACAATCTGGTGCCACTAAATGTTTTAAAGCTCGGTTGGATGCTACTCAATCGGAAGCTATTGGTACCTGTTTATGTGGATAATTATGTAAATGATGCTGTATGATGTCCTTTTGTTGTTTGTTTATGTTTTTATGTTTCATGTGGAACTACTTGAGCAGGTCCCTCTTGAAAAAGATCAATGATCTCAATGGGATTTATCTGTATAAATAAAGGTTTGAAATGAAATGAAATGAAAGCGTACTCCCAGGCCCCCTCCAGGATCCTTGCGAGAGTAAAAAGCTGATCCGTCGTTCCACGACCAGGACGGAATCCGCATTGTTCCTCCTCAATCTGAGGTTCGACAATCGGCCTGACCCTCCTTTCGAGTACCTTAGAGTAAACTTTCCCGGGGAGGCTGAGCAGTGTGATGCCTCTGTAATTGGCACACACCCTCTGATCCCCCTTTTTAAAAAGGGGAACCACCACCCGGTCTGCCACTGCAATTTTGCAATTTACACAATTGCTACACAAATGAGTTGGCAATGAAAAGTCCCCGAATTCTTCAAAAGTGCAACATAAAATATAATTGAGACATAAAAAGAAAAATAGTAAATTCAGGAACGGGTACACTGTAAGAAAAAGTTTTGAGAGAGTACTTGTCCATGGACAAGTGAGTTTGGCAATTTACTTGTCCGAATACATTTTTCACTTGTCCAGAATGATATCTTTTGGATTTTAACGATTCCGGTTATGCTTTTCGATTCTCGATTCCGGTTCTTTGAGAGGGTAAAAATAAGTCCCATGCCAATTTCACTGGGAGAAAAATCTGTATTCCTATTTACAAATCACTTCATACTGTTTAGCTTTGTTTTACGGTTATTGAATACAATTATATAAATCTCTGCATTGTTTAGTTGGTTCTAAGTGGTGCAGTTTGAGAATGTACAATTGGCCCAGTCTCCTCTGATGTTACACTGCAACCTGCCTGTGAGACAGAGTCCAACCAACAGTCTGTCCATCACATGTCCTGCAACACATCTGCTACAGCTGCCCAGCTGTTCACTGTTTGTAAAAGTAAATAAATAGTATTTTCATTTAAATAATGTACTTTCTATACCCTGCTTCATAAACAGAAAGGGAGGCTGCTTCACTTCATAAAGGAAATGGTGGTCAATATTAACAACATAGGAGCTAAAACGCTTAATAACCTTCATTACGTGTTAGAGAAAGAACATAAGAAAGTCTGACAAAGATGAGGCTGTTAAATGGGCAGTGGATCGCTGTGTGTAGAAAGAGAGAGAGAGAGAGAGAGAGAGAGAGAGAGAGAGAGTGGTTTTTTTCCGCACACTGGGGTAATATTTAAAATATAATAACATGACACAGGATGTAAAATTAAAATTAAATCTGTACAGTGAAATTAAATACTGCTCATTGTAATGATATATAAATATATGGACTGTAAACAGATGTTATATCCTTCCCAGTCTCTCCCCCTCACGTCTCAGATGCTCACACTGTGAGGCCACTGTTAAGTCGAAGCCGTGGATGGCCCCGACGGTTTGGAGCCCTGGTACTCGCTGAGGGAGGGAGGCAGCATGGCCTGCTCACTCTCCCCACCGCTGTCCATGTCCGGCTCGCCCAGCGACTGGGGGGAAGCCGAACATGAAGAGGGCCGACAAAGAGTAAGGCACTGCAGAGCAGGAAGCCGCCCCACCACGCCCCGATCCAGCGAGGGTCGTCCGGGGTGATATCCAGCTTACCTGCAGGAGAGGGAGGACATTTACACCATGGAGGGATGTTGAGTTATGTCAGGTAGAGGTGTCAATCGATTAAAAAAACGAATTTTCAATAATCACAATGACATTAAAATATTTGATAAGTCATACATTTAAAATGTATTTTGGAGGGATAAAACAAATACATGTGTGGTGTTGTAATAAAGAAATGCATGAAAAACTGGCTTATATTCGATTTTTTGACTTCATTATAACATGATTTCAAAATGTTTCGCTTTAAATCCAACCATTTTCCGACACTGAGCTACCTCTTTGACAAAGCCACAGTTACAGAGAGCCGCTGTGATCACCCTCTCTATAGTGTGTGCTACAAGTATGGATGTATTGTGGCTGCCTCTATCATATTCTGAGCACTATCAGTGGCAACGGCTGCTTTTATGGGTAGCTCAGTGTGAAGAGACGTGGCTTCATAACAGAAGGGTTGCTGGTTCAAGTTCCATCAGACCGGACCATTTGTGCTGTACTGTGTGTGTAAAACAAACAGACTGAGGAAAACTGGATTTCCCCTCGGGATCAATAAGGGTTCATCTCTCTGTGCTGTAATTGCTTGATGAAGCTGGGATCAGACTCTGGTAACGTGATTATTTTGCGTTCATTTTAAGGTGTAAATGAATTGCCAGCGCCATCATTTTGACAACAACATTGACATCAACATTGACAGCCCTAGTCATACAATTTTAAGAAATTGCATTACAATACTGTGGTGTTCTTAATTTCCTCCTTAGGATCTTAAGAAATATAAGTATTGTAAGTGAAATTAACAAATGAAAATATTTATGTGAAGAAAATACATAAGTGGCCACTTACTGGTATCTGATGGAAGACAGCATCGACATAGGACTTTGGTACAGACAGAACCTAAGATGAAGCCACAGGCCGGGCCGAACACTAATGTGGAAATAAAATACCTGCAAGACAGAGAGACAGAGGAAGAGAAAATAAAAAATTCAGTCAGTTAAAATAGAATGGAACAGCTGTTATTGTGTATTTAAGTACTTGAATTTAATCTAATCAAATAAAAAAAAAAAGATTTGATTTGATTTAAGTACTTTAAGTACTTGAATTTAGCCTAGTTGTAGAGTTAAAAATAAACTTCTAAAATAAAAGTATATCCACTGTTATGACCCAGTTAATTTCAATTTATTATAGTCACTGCTTTTAAAATAGTGGACAAACCAAAGTATGTTTATACTGTATATACAACATATGTACACAACTGTATATGTTTATACCTCAGTTGTATTGGTTTATTGTTAATCATGATTTGTAGGCATCAGATCTTTCAATGTAGGCAACACGTGCACTTTTAATGCTGATCTCCAAAAATGTTAGGTTAGGGTGTAAGGTATGTTTTTCCCCATCCATCACACTCTCGGGTAACCATAAATAAGCTAATAAATAATAAATTAGGTGCTTTTCCCTCTTTCAGCAGAGGGCAGCATGTATCAGACTTGAAAATAGACCAATACTTTAACATGTTATTACAGTTTTTCTCGATTGATAACACACTAAAATTATACATAAGACACAATTATTTTAACTGACACTCAAAGAGCAAAACATCGGCTTCAAATCTCCAAAATTCTAAACACGTTTTCAGATTTTCACACAATTTTCAAATCAACATGGCACTTTTTGCAAACCAATGCCACACGTTTCTCCACGTAAGACACAGGAGTCTGACATAAAGTCACGTGTTAGCAGGTTTAAAACACTGATATTTCAAATGCCTCACACATGGACCAATGATCAAGAAAACACGTTCCACCTGACCAAACACCTGATAGCATAATGGTTGGCTCAGCAATCAGGATGTTAGCACTATAAAAGACCACAGGTGAGTACTTTCTTACAGCAAAAATGGAAGTCAACATGGAAGCAAGAGCAAGAGCAAGAGCAAGAGCAAGAGCAAGAGGAAGAGGAAGGCTGGGCTGAGAGTGAGAGGAGGAGGAAGAGGTGGGGTGAGAGTGAGAGGAGAAAGAATGAGAGGTAGAGGTAGAGCTGGAGGGAGAGGACGTGGAGAAAGAAGAATACTCTCATGATATATCAGTGCTTATATCTGTTGTGTGAAACGTATTTACTTCATTACTGTAATTGAATTGTTGGCATGTTGCATACTATAACTGTACAAAAATCCTGCACAATGTACTGTGGTAAACTTACTTTTATACAACACAAACACTGACCGACCACTATGTCTTTGTTGTTTATCTGAAGGACTGAGAAACAAAGAGGTGGAAGGCTAAGGATTTTCAATGAGGCACAGGAAGCAGCAGTTACAAACTGGGTTTTGGCAAACAATGCATCGCACTTAGAGAGATCTGAAGCATAGTAACTATGTGCTGAGATGCATGTTGCACAATGTTATCTTTGAATAAAATGTGATTTTTTTTCAACAACTCATTTGTATTTCTTCACTTACTGTATTTCTGTAAACTCAAGCAATCTTTCTCTGCAGAAACCTCTATGTACAGAGCATAGCCCATAACATATGAAAGTGCTTTAGAGTATGCTCAGTAGTGTGTAGTTGGGTGGTCAAACCATCTAGTATTATGAATGAAGTGTGTTATATTTGGTGCTAAAGTTTGCATTTGGAAAGTGTTTGTGTCGTTTTTAGGGCAGTTCTTCATTTAGCAGGAGAAATTAGGTGTTTTGCACTTTGGGTGTGTGGTTTTGTGAATTGTGTTTAGTGTTCTGAGAAACTGAGCAATTAAAAAAAAAATGTGTGTTAGCAATCGAGAAAAACTGTAAAAATGTGGTAGCAGAGCTGCTGCTGTTGAATCCACTGACGGAGACTGACATTCTATTCAAGGAAAGATTTCATGACAAGGGGCTTTACATTTCATGCGATGTCTCCCACGACAGATTTATTCTGTGTCACTGTAATATGCGGCTCATAGGTTGCGCAGCGTAATTGATCTAAGACTAGATTATCCAGCAGCAGGATCATAAATAAGAGAGCAGGAAATGGGTTCTTAGTGTAAGAGCAGTGGGGAACCAGAGAGCTTTCCAGTAAGCAGCAGCAGACTGTGCAGAAAGGTAGGTGTTTTTACCCACTTAATGTCTGACCAATGGTTGAACAGCATTTCCGTGCACATGACTTGTGTTTAAAGTTTATAGTCCGTTCTAAAAAATGAAACAATGTAACAAACTGTGGTCTGGTGCGCACCATAAAACGGACTATTAGGTGTGAACACACCCTTAGTGTTTTGGTGCAGAGATAAGAAATATTACAACCTGTGACAGTGTGGGTATACCAAGACATGCAAGTATCCCCCCTTTCAGGCCCGGTTCCAGAACAAAATGACTCAGAGTGCATCTGAGAATAGAGAGGGTGCAGTGGTAAAGTGCTATTTTTATAAGTGGGGAGTGGACCGACAGTAACACCCTCTAGGGGGGTCCTCACCTCCTCTAGGAGGGTCCTCACCTCCTCTATGGGGGTCCGGGGGCATGCTCTCCCGGGAAGATCTTTTTTTTTAAATATTGAAGTTAAAAGCATCAATCTGGTGAACTTTGAGGGCAAAATGAAGAGATCTATGGATCTATGTGCTATGAGCATGGCGCCAGTTGTTGAAGCCAGTTGTGTTGAAGGCATCTGACTTACTTGAACCAAAATGTCTACATGCATAGCAGAAGATGGCATCTTTTTCACATGAATATTCCAGCCAATCTCTGTTTTGAAACCATGAGCTGCAAAATGAGTAGCCTTCAGGCGAGTTGGGTACTTTTTTAAATATACCTGGGCAGGCTCTGTTTTGCCAAGGTCCTCTGGCACTTGCAGGCCGCTGAGGGTTTGGAGGTGTTTGGGACAACGAAGACGGCTGCGGCTGCTCCGCCTCCGCGGGCGAGGCAGGCAAAGCCGGCGAGTCGGGCGTTAGTGTCCATGACAGTGGCCGCGGGTAACGTAATGTCCCCATGATCTGAACTGTTATTACCTGCAGTAGATGCAGTGTTACTGCTGGCGATTAGGGCTGGTTGTTTTAAACAATTTTCTGATGTCCATTACTGACTGTTGTGTAAGCACCTTGCAGATGACGAACGCGCAGCGGCACAGGTCACGCACACCTGACATAATAATAACGTTACTTACCGTTTAAATTGACCAAATAAATGCAACAGACAATGTTATTTAACCACAATTACAATTTATTTTATTTCAACTAAATTCTTCTTCTTATTACTACCATTATTATTATTATATATGTCATGTTTTTCACTTTAAATTTTTCAAATGAGGGTGCATAACGACTCAACTGAGGGTGCAATGCACCCTTATGCCCCCCGTAGGACCGGGCCTGTACCTTTTGACAGATTTGGGGTCTTACAGAGGCGCAGTCACCCACATAAAAATAATAAACAACTCAAATCATTACAGTAAAAAGCCTCAACCATTATCACAAAACATGTACAGTATGTTTGTGCACTTATTGTAAGTCACTTTGGATCAAAGCTATAGGAAATGTTATGTAATGTAAGTTATTCATATCCATAAAGGTGGATTTGACAGAAAATGTCACAATATTGTCAATTAATACACTCATAGTGTGACTGTGGCTGCGAGGGTGTGCGGTTGTCTTTCAACTTCTTCCTTGGGCAAGGTACTTAACCCTGAGTTGCTCCCAACGGTGAATGAATGTGTGTAAATACTAGTTTCCAAGGGCAATGCTCAGTATGAATGAGGAGAGAAAGGGTGAATGACCTGTAGTATGTAAAGCGCTTTGAGCGCCTTTGTAAAGACCTGATAAAGCACTTTATAAGTACAGTCCATTTACCATTGAGTGTCACACATATGTCAGTCACACGATAAGCCTGAGAAACCTCTTACTATCAGGTAGCAGTCAATGTCATTGGTTTTGTAGATATTGATCATAAAGCAAAGTTTAGGACAGATAAAGACAACCGATAGAATGTATTTATTAATGGGTCTATATACCTTATAAGGTTTTTACAATTTATCCTTTTGAGACCATTAGTGTCAGCATAGAAATCATCCTAGAATAGAAACTGAAACGAATAATAAATTAAACAATAAAAATATACTTTAAATACGATTCTAAACACAACCTAGCTTTACTGTGTCCCTACATGAGGATAGAGCCTGGAGTGGCCTTGACAGTGAAACAGCTGATGATGGAGAATTAGTGCTTAGCTTTGTGTTGCTGTGAGAAAATACAGAGAGCTCCTGATGGTGTAGCAACAGCTGCTGGACACTATCAGGAGAAGCTTTCAGGACGGATGCCAGTCTGTGGTCTTGAAAGTAAGGCCGTTTCCTTAGAGACACCACTGAGTGCTGAAGGCACTGAAAGAATGTGGTACAGTATTGGAGTCATGCAGTAAAACTTTATTAGTATCCTATTGTTCTCTTCCAATAGTGGAGTTTCTAGGCTTTGAAAGCCAGTGTGTTCATTTTGGCACAGCACCTGCTCAATATCTTACACATTCCTTCACAAAAGTGTTCCCCTTTAAAAAACAGATACATATCAATGTATTTGTTTTTATATTTTCTGTATTCATTCTTTTTTATATTTAGTCTCTTTTGCTAAATCTAAGTCACCAAAATGCCAAGTTATATTTCTTGTTAATGCAATATATTAAACAGTCTTACTAATGAAAACAATTGAATAGTGTTTAAATTATGTACAATTACAATAAATTGTGTTGTTCGTTTTTCTTTATAATGAATTTCAAAAAGACTGGTGGAACAGAGTTTTAGAAATGTATTTGATAGATTGTGACCTTCAGTAGCTGTTTTGGACATTTAGAATGAATAAGGGAATCTATTGACACGGCAGTGGTAAGAGTGTGTATAAGGTTCCATCTCTTTCTTCGAATGGTCTGCTTAAATAATTTTAGCACCCCTATAAAAATGTTAGCACTATATCTAAAAGTCAAGGTATGACAGACAATTGGGCAGATGGAATAAACGTTACTATGTATTAAGAAAAAGAGTGCAAACAACGGCAACCACTTAAGGCCCTGTCACACTGTCCCGAAATTGACACCCGATGGACACACGATAAAGGAAATGTTCAAATTCGGCTCTGATCGTAGCAACATCGGGGTATTCGTGAGGGCATCTTAAGCCATCGTATGACCGCCGGTGGAGTTTCTCAGGCTCCGGCAGCAACTTCATGAGCGGCAACTTCGTAAGGCACTCGTGAGGGCATCTTGTCAAATCGTGTCATCTTCGTGTTATCATCGGTGCATTCACCCTCACTCTGATCGGGGCGAATGCTCGATGGCACCGATGATAACAAGATGCCCTCACGAAGGCCTTACGAAGGGCAAAATTGACACACGAATTCAACACGAAAATGAACCTTCGCAAGGTCCTTCGGCAATTTTTTGGCATGCCAAAGATTTTGCCACCGCTCACGAAGTTACTGCCGGAGCCTGAGAGACTCCACCGGCGGTCATACGATGGCTTAAGATGCCCTCACGAATGGCCCGATGTTGCTACGATCACAGCCGAATTTGAACATTTCCTTTATCGTGTGTCCATCGGGTTGTTTTATTGCACAACAAAATCATGTAAACATATTATGTAAATAACCCAATTTGTGTTACTGTGAAACTAAAAAGGATATAATATATTATTTTGAAGGAGAGTTGACAGGAAGTTGTTGTTGCTATGGAAACAACATTACGGAGAAAACGTAATATTTTCTACATATAAAGACGGAGAAAGTAAAGAACAAAGTCTGAAAATATCAGTACAGTATCATAGTACTGTAACATAATTGTTTTTGGTACTTTCATTGCAGTTGTATGTCTTAAATGTAATGTAAATGTTGCCTTCGTGTGTGGTTCGGGGCCATCTTCGTGCGAAATTCACAATTCCATATTCGTGTGTCCATCGGGTGTCAACTTCGGGACAGTGTGACAGGGCCTTTAGGAATTACAATGTGCGCACATTGGTAAATACATTTCTTATGAAAAAATCAATGCCTTTGAGGTTCATTTTCAAAGGATTGGTTTAACCTTGGTTGGTTCATTAGAGGCAGAATGTAAATCCTTCTGGATTCATTGACTTTGCTATAATTGCAGTTCTGCATCAGTGTGTAGCTGTGGTGGATGAGAGCTGTCGACGCAGGAGAAGAGAAGGCTAAACATTTATGTAAGACTACCCTTTCTAAAACAATATGAAGTACAGGATGCATTTAGAGAAAGAAAACCCTGCTAAAGAGGCCCTATTATGCTTTTTGGGGGCTTCCCTCTTCTGTAGTATGTTCAATTGTTTTGTGTGTATGTAAATGGTCTGCAAAGGCTACATTTTGATGCCAAAAGGCCTCCATTGGACTCCTTTGTTTACTTCAGTAACATAGTGACATCCCTATGTAACACTCACGCTTCTATTGGCTAGCGACACAGTATACGTGATAGACTAAGGGGTGGGACATCTCTAAGCAGTTGGCCAATCACAACAGAGCCGGCCTGCTAACCAATCAGAGCAGACTGGGCTCTGGTTTCAGACAGAGGGGGAAAAGAGGTGCTGCAGCACAGGCAGTATGAGAAAGATAAAGAGCTTTTTGAACATTAAAGCATGGAGACATGTCACAGGAGAAGCACTACATACAAATATGAACCTGGAAATGAGCATTATACAGTCTCATCAGTTGTCTGTGAACTTCTGCTATATTAAGTTTGTCTTTATGATGTTTATAAAGCAAACAGCTCACAGCATTAAAGTCCCCAGTGATGCCCTGTATGAAGAATGGCCTTTCTTTATATATCCTCATGTGGCAGGGCTGTTAGAAAAACAAGGAAACATCCAATTTGGGAACTATCTGCAAAACAAAGCCTTCCCCTTTTCTATCTGTTTCCTTCTAACGTATGAACCCACAAGTACATAAGGTCTTTCAACGCACAAATACACAGTGTCTTTCCTCCATAAAAACAAAGCTGTGTCCCTACAATGACAGAGCAGAGAAGCAAAGATGTTTTTCCCCAAAATATGTCTTTTAAAAAAGTCCTCTATCATATTCTCATTATTTTGGGAGTAAATATGTAACTAGTGATTACAAGTAGCCAATAAAACTAAAGGAAAGCATATTTAAAAAGGTAATTTCAAAAGGTTTAAAAGGGCAGCGGAGTGTTGGTTGACATAGGGGAATTCAATCTGACACCCATCTCAGACATACGCTGTGTTCTTCGCTCTTCCATGGATTTTCGATGTTGCTATGCAAAAAACAAATAACAGTCTGCTGTATCCTCCTTGTGACACTATTTTATACCTGCTGTGTCTGGAGGCTGCCGTAACGAGCACAGGGACAGAATAAAGGTCAAAGAATGGTATATCAACAAACTAAAGCAAGATTAGATGAAATGTATTCCCCTGTGCCAGTGTAACTCTGCGTCACATGATGACTGGACATTACTGTAAGTGAAAATGGACAATTCCTAGGATCATTTATGTAAGTACAGACACAGGGAAAGTTTAAGAGCTTCCGACGTGTATCCATGTTAAACTCTGGCAGCCCGCCGCCTGACACAGTCATTTGGAAATGGCAGGTAGAGAAACTCCACTTAAGCTGAGAGCGTGCACAGGATCTGACAGCTCCCCCTACGCTGAGTTTGTATAGCTAAGTGATTATAATAATACACACTGAACAAAAATATAAATGCAACACTTTTGTTTTTCCTCCCATTTTTCATGAGATGAACTCAAAGATCTAAAACATTTTCTATTACACAAAATAACCATTTCTCTCAAATATTGTTCACAAATCTGAAAAAATCTGTGATAGTGAGCACTTCTCCTTTGCCGAGATAATCCATCCCACCTCACAGGTGTGGCATATCAAGATGCTGATTAGACAGGATGATTATTGCACAGGTGTGCCTTAGGCTGGCCACAATAAAAGGCCACTCTGAAATGTTCAGTTTTATCACACAGCACAATGCCACAGATGTCGCAAGTTTTGAGGGAGCGTGCAATTGGCATGCTGACAGCAGGAATGTCCACCAGAGCTGTTGCCCGTGAAATGAATGTTCATTTCTCTACCATAAGCCGTCTCCAAAGGCGTTTCAGAGAATTTGGCAGTACATCCAACCGGCCTCACAACCGCAACATAAATGAGGCCACTCCACCCAGCCATATCAACACTCATATTGCTCGAGGCACGGGCCGAGGAGGTGGAGTTGCAGCAATCTTTGACTCAAGTTTACTTATCAATACTAAACCAAAATTAAATTATACCTCCTTTGAAAGCCTCGTTTTTAGTCTTACGCATCCGACCTGGAAAACTTTGCAGCCAATCTTATTTGTTACAGTGTATCGTGCACCAGGTCCTTATTCAGAATTCTTATCAGAATTCTCTGAGTTTTTATCAACTTTGGTACTTAAAACAGATAAATTAATTATCGTAGGTGACTTTAATATTCATGTTGACGATGATAAAAATAGCCTTACTGTTGCATTTAACTCTATATTAGATTCTGTTGGTTTCTGTCAGAGTGTAAATAAACCAACCCACTGCTATAATCACACTCTCGACCTTGTTCTGACTTATGGTATTTAAATTGAGCAACTATTAGTCGAACCGCATAGTCCTGCTTTATCCGACCATTTCTTAGTAACTTTTGAAGTACTATTACGAGACTACAAAGCATTAGTCAAAAGCTCTTGCAGCAGAAACCTATCTGTTAGTGCTATAGCCAAATTTAAGGAAGAGATTCCACCAATACTTAACTCGATAGCATGTCTGCATGTAGGGGAGGAAACTTATACAAAATGTACACCACCCCAAATTGATCATGTTGTTGATAGTGCTACAGATGCGCTGCGAATAAAATTAGACTCTGTTGCTCCTTTGAAAAAGAAGAAAATAAAACAACATAGATTAGCTCCATGGCATAATGCCGAAACCCGCAAAATAAAGCAAAAGTCTAGACAACTTGAAAGGATATGGCGTTCCACTAAACTTGAAGAATCTCGTTTAATTTGGCATATTACTCTCAATGAATATAAGAAAGCACTGCGTAAAGCGAGAGCAGCCTACTACTCTTCATTAATAGATGAGAATAAGAATAATGCAAGATTTCTTTTCAGCACTGTAGCCAGGCTGACAGAGAGCCACAGCTCCATTGAGCCTTCTATTCCCATAGCACTCAGTAGTAATGATTTTATGTGCTTTTTTAACGATAAAATTGTTACTCTTAGAAACAAAATTAATGACCTCTTGCCTTTGACCAGTTATCAATAGCTCCCGGAAACGTAAGTTCTAATATTACACTAGATCAGGGGTCTCCAACCTTTCTCCACCTGAAAGCTACTTTGAAAAAATGAAAGTGGCCAAGAGCTACTTGCATCACATCGCTTACATCTATTCACATAACACTCATCAGTTGAATTAAGCTACTTTTGTGTGAAATTGCAATACCTAAAGCTTATCTAAAATCTTAACTTCACATCAAGGTCCAAGAAAACGACAATTTATCACATATTAATATGGACAACATAGACAAGTACATCACTGAAGATTCACATAAATGTCCAAGAGAAAATTACAATATTTTCACTTCTTATTATGGCCCACATAGTAAATACATCGCCTTAATCACCACCTTGCAAGCATCTTATGGCACATGTGTAAAATAAGTGCATTCACTCTTTGTTACAGTTAGTGAGATGACTGGCGCTGCATGGAGTCTACCATACAGGTGTATGCTGGACCCACTTAGGTTCACTCTAATAGTCATTTACATGTTCATCAGTCGGTCTTGTTCTGTATTTTGATTTCATGACATTCATGCCAGAAAAAGCTGCCTCACAAAGGGATGTATACAGAACCAAATAAAGCAGACATGTTCAGTGCTGCTTGGTGAATGTTCTTATAGTTTTCTGGGCGTACAAGGCTCCAAAAATGTTGTGAGTTTTGCTGAGACTTAAGCTGAACATGATTGACACTGAACAGTGCAGCCATCTTTTCTTCTTCTTCGTATTGACATGAAATTATAAACCATAATTAATCAATTGTATAGGTCTAGCCTCCCTATATCTGTGTGTGACATTTTTCCATCCTCAAAAACAAAAAACTAATACTTATGCAGTCTAGCTGCAGCTTCAAGCAACGGTCTTCTGTTAAAAAAGGACACTGAATGTCTTGAATGAGGCATCACACACATGACTTAAGTCTGAACACAGCAGACAACAGGAGTATTTACAACAGCATTATAAAAACAAAAATACTGCATGTGGGTGCACACTTACATTCTCTGTCTTACTGTTACATGAATCCCATGAATGTATGAGATTAAGTTAGCTTCATTATATCTCAGTGATTAAGTGAATAATAAAGTTTCTATCAGGTCACTATCAGCCTGTCACTCTTATTAGTAGTTATTCTTCAGGGGGGGGGCGGGGTTTGGAGGAACAGAGAGGAGACGGTGATCGCGGAAGCTTTCCTCCTGCTTTCACAAACTTTACACGCGTATTTATCAACTGAAAATAGCAAGAGTGATTCAGAGCGGGTCATTCTGCCGTTGGTTCTGACTGGTGCTGCTGGATAAAGCAGACTGCTCCGTGTGTGGTGTCGCTGTGCCGCTGTCACATCTGCTCCTTGATCTCTGCGTCACGGACCAATTTTATATTTGTGTGACAGAAACAATTCTAAAATAAAAACACTTTATTGTCCGGCCGCGGCCGAAAAATCAAGAAGCAACGTTACTACGCTATAATCAATAATCGAGCGGCGAGCTACTGAAAAGCTGCCCGTGAGCTACCGGTAGCTCGACGTGTTGGAGACCCCTGCACTAGATAGTAAACTAGAATGCTTTTCAGCCATAAACCTTGAACAATTACATTCAATGATTCTCTCTTCTAAACCATCAACGTGCATATTAGACCCAATTCCAACTAAGCTGCACGTTTTTCCATTAATTAGCACTTATTTATTAAATATTATGAATATGTCTTTATTATCAGGCTATGTTCCACAATCATTCAAAGTAGCAGTGATAAAACCGCTTCTTAAAAAGCACAACCTTGATCCAGAGGTTTTAGCCAACTATAGACCTATTTCTAATCTTCTGTTCCTCTCAAAAATCCTTGAGAAAGCAAAACAGCTGTGTGATTACTTAAAAAACAATGATTTATTTGAAGATTTTCAGTCTGGCTTTAGAACACATCATAGCACAGAGACAGCTCTGGTTAAAGTCACAAATGACATTCTAATAGCCTCAGACAAGGGACTTGTCTCTATTCTTGTTTTGCTCGATCGCAGTGCTGCATTTGATACTATCGACCATGATATCCTATTGCAAAGACTAGAGCACTTAGTTGGCATACAGGGAACTGCTTTAGGCTGGTTTAGGTCCTATCTATCTGAACGCTCTCAGTTTGTACGTGTTAACGATGAATCTTCCACGCAAACCAAAGTTAGCCATGGAGTGCCACAGGGCTCAGTGCTCGGACCTATTTTGTTCACATTATATATGCTTCCGTTAGGCAATATTATAAGGAATCATTCTGTAAACTTTCATTGTTATGCGGATGATACTCAACTATATTTATCAATCAAGCCTGATGAAATTAATCATCTAAATAAAATTCAAGACTGCCTTAAGGACTTAAAAACGTGGATGACCTTAAACTTTTTGATGTTAAACACGACCAAAACTGAAGTTATTGTACTTGGCCCGAAGAATCTACGAAACAAATTATCTAAAGATATACTAACTATGGATGGCATTAATTTGGCCTCCAGTGAGACTGTAAGGAATCTTGGTGTTATATTTGATCAGGATTTATCCTTTAACGCCCACATAAAATCAATTTCAAGGACCGCCTACTTCCATCTACGTAACATTGCAAAAATCAGGCATATCTTGCCTCAAAACGATGCAGAGAAACTAGTCCATGCATTTGTTACTTCTAGGCTGGATTATTGTAACTCTTTATTATCAGGGAGTACCAAGAAGTCAGTCAAGTCGCTTCAGCTGATTCAAAATGCTGCAGCTCGTGTACTAACCAGAGTTAGGAAAAGGGACCACATTACTCCTGTTCTGGCTGCCTTACACTGGCTCCCTATAGAACACAGGATATAATTTAAAATTCTTCTTCTCGCCTACAAAGCCCTTAATGGGCAGGCGCCATCTTACCTTAAATAACTCATTATACCCTACTGTCCTACTAGGGCATTGCGTTCCAAGAATGCAGGGTTGTTGGTTGTTCCTAGAGTCTCTAAAAGTACATTGGGAGCCAGAGCCTTTTCTTATCAAGCTCCACATTTGTGGAATCAGCTTCCAGTTTTTGTTCGGGCGGCAGACACCCTATCCGCTTTTAAGAGTGCGCTTAAGACCTTCCTTTTTGATAAAGCTTATAGTTAGGGCTGATTAGATTCAGCCCCTAGTTTTGCTGATATAGGCTTAGTTTGTCGGGGGACATCTTACTTCTTCCTTCTCTCTGTCTATACCTGTGTACTCTCATGTTCCGATTAACCCAGCTTCCCCAAATCTCTTTCTTTTTGGTGTCTATATACGCCGGGATCTGGAGTCATGGATGATAATGCGGTCCTGTGTCCTGCATCGCGAGCCCTGGATCGCGAGTCGTGGCTGTGGTCCTGGATCATCGGTCCTGGATGGATATACTCGTGGATTCATCTTCCTATTATACACACATGCATTTCCAAACATTTGGACTTCCTATGTTGCAAATGTATTATCTTTTCAATTTACACACGGCATCTATTGCACGTCTGTCCGTCCTGGGAGAGGGATCCCTCCTCTGTTGCTCTCCCAGAGGTTTCTCCCATTTTTCCCTTTAAACTGTGGGTTTTCTTCGGAAGTTTTTCCTTGTACGATGTGAGGGTCTAAGGACAGAGGGTGTCGTATTGTCATACTGATATTCTGTACACACTGTGAAGACCACTGAGACACATGTAACATTTGTGATATTGGGCTGTATAAATAAACATTGATTGATTGATCGATTGAATGCCACAGATGTTGCAAGTTTTGAGGGAGCGTGCAATTGGCATGCTGACAGCAGGAATGTCCACCAGAGCTGTTGCCCGTGAATTGAATGTTAATTTCTCTACCATAAGCCGTCTCCAAAGGCGTTTCAGAGAATTTGGCAGTACATCCAACCGGCCTCACAACCGCAGACCACGTGTAACCACACCAGCCCAGGACCTCCACATCCAGCATGTTCACCTCCAAGATCGTCTGAGACCAGCCACTCGGACAGCTGCTGCAACAATCGGTTTGCATAACCAAATAATTTCTGCACAAACTGTCAGAAACCGTCTCAGGGAAGCTCATCTGCATGCTCGTCGTCCTCATCGGGGTCTCGACCTGACTCCGGTTCGTCATCGTAACCGACTTGAGTGGGCAAATGCTCACATTCGATGGCGTCTGGCACGTTGGAGAGGTGTTCTCTTCACGGATGAATCCCGGTTTTCACTGTTCAGTGCAGATGGCAGACAGCGTGTGTGGCGTCGTGTGGGTGAGCGGTTTTCTGATGTCAATGTTGTGAATGGAGTGGCCCATGGTGGTGGTGGGGTTATGGTATGGGCAGGCGTATGTTATGGACGACAAACACAGGTGCATTTTATTGATGGCATTGTGAATGCACAGAGATACCGTGACGAGATCCTGAGGCCCATTGTTGTGCCATTCATCCACGACCATCACCTCATGTTGAAGCATGATAATGCACGGCCCCATGTTGCAAGGATCTGTACACAATTCCTGGAGGCTGAAAACATCCCAGTTCTTGCATGGCCAGCATACTCACCGGACATGTCACCCATTGAGCATGTTTTGGATGCTCTGGATCGGCGTATACGACAGCGTGTTCCAGTTCCTGCCAATATCCAGCAACTTCGCACAGCCATTGAAGAGGAGTGGACCAACATTCCACAGGCCACAATCAACAACCTGATCAACTCTATAAGAAGGAGATGAGTTGTACTGCGTGAGGCAAATGGTGGTCACACCAGATACTGACTGGTTTTCGGACCCCCCGAGACCCCCCCAATAAAGCAAAACTGCACGTTTCAGAGTGGCCTTTTATTGTGGCCAGCCTAAGGCACACCTGTGCAATAATCATGCTGTCTAATCAGCATCTTGATATGCCACTCTGTGAGGTGGGATGTATTATCTCGGCAAAGGAGAAGTGCTCACTATCACAGATTTTTTCAGATTTGTGAACAATATTTGAGAGAAATGGTTATTTTGTGTAGAAAATGTTTTAGATCTTTGAGTTCATCTCATGAAAAATGGGAGCAAAAACAAAAGTGTTGCATTTATATTTTTGTTCAGTGTAAATGTAATGTATATATATATATATATATATATATATATATAACAGTCTGGAACTTGGGCTTAAACCTGACTTATTATTAGCCAGTGGTGGAAGATACTGGGAAAATACTTTGCTACAATTTTAAGTTATGCATCGATTACATTACTTTAATTTATTTAAGGATCATCAATAAAATGAAACGTACTGTAAAGGTATTGCTTTAACTGGTGCAGTAAAATTGTTCCCTGTCACTGTTCCACTTACATTATAGTACCTTTTACATATAATAGCCTAAAAAGTCTATCAAAATCCATTTACTTTAGTAATTTAACGTACATTAAACTCACCCCAGGGAGATAAAACACTCTAATTCATGAAGGAAACCCTGAGGACAGTATCTGAGTGTCCTAAGCTGTTACTCTCCTGAGAATGGGGTTCAATTTAACTAAAGAAAACGTGTGTTTAAAAACAGATTTTAACAATAAGAATGCCCTATTTTACTTCTGTTAAAACAATGAATATATTATATACATGTTGATTTATGTTCCTAGTCCTATGTAAATGGTTTGTTAATACTTTTACTTGTTACTTGACCAGTTTTTTTGCCCATTTCTGTTCGCATTCACTGTTTTTACGAGTGGTCGAGAAAACTCTTGCCTAACAAAATAAATGTTTTCATTGCTCACAAATGGCTTTATTTGTAATGTGAGGAATGTAAAACAATGAAGGAATATCAAACAAGACAGTTGGGGATGTAATAAAGTACATGTAATCAAGTACTTTACTTTAGTACAATGTTGAAGTACTTGTACGTTACCTGGGTATATTTATTTTATGTTTCTTTATAGTTTTATGCCTCACACATTTTGAAAGCCAATATTATTCTTTTTACTGCACTACATTTATCTGACAGCTTTATTTCACGTCCTATAAAAGTACCAATGTTAGGTCAAAACGGCATAAGAGCAAGCGCTCCCGAAATATGTCTCTTTGTTCTTTTACTTTTTACCTAATTACTTCAGAAAGGCAACAGTTATTAGTTAGTTACTTTTCCTTAACACAAATTCATTGAGAAGATTTAAACTTACATAGTTTTTTTTATGGGTAAGTATTTTATTCGTTGAACTCATTAAAATTCCTTCAATCATGAGATTCAAGTTGAAATTGACTTCAAAGTGCGATCTGACTCAAGACGCATGATTATTAAAGCGTTCTCTTTGACAAACAGAATTACCTGTAAGCTTAAACTTTTATCAATAAAGGGAAACAAAACAAATGATTAAAAATATATAAATATCCCGTCTCTAAATATTCAACTTTTGTCCACCCAGGACAGATAATTAAGATGACACACATGGGATCGGATATTGGTCCCATAATATAATTTAAGGTAACAATTTACTCAAGTTTTAACACTCACTTATAAGTGTTAAAACTTGAGTAAATTGTCAATTGATGACAACAATTAACACTTATAGAGGATTTTCTCTTTTTATATATATTTAACTTTATTTTAATTTCAGTGTCAGTAACATAACATAAAACACTGTTTTTTTCATTCTTTTCCAAGTACATCTGTCCACCTCCAAGCATTTAGACAGTCAAGTACAACATTACTGGAATGCATTGTCAGATTAAAAAAGCCTTATTAATTTTGCGGTTTTCACCAAGATAAAGGTGATACAGAACCTTAATCAGAAAGTCCTGAAAAGTCACATTTTACAATCA
Source organism: Pseudochaenichthys georgianus (assembly GCF_902827115.2). Classification (NCBI taxonomy): domain Eukaryota; kingdom Metazoa; phylum Chordata; class Actinopteri; order Perciformes; family Channichthyidae; genus Pseudochaenichthys; species Pseudochaenichthys georgianus. Next base: position 14,634,054 of record NC_047505.1, read on the forward strand.
GACGTAATTCTAATTGTAGCTGTCACATTTCACAATCAGACGTAATTCTAATTGTAGCTGTCAAAAAATATCCCCCTTGTCAAATATTAAAGTTATCGCCACCTGAGTACTTTTTCCTCTTTTGATCAAATTTAGACTAGATCATAGAAGTCCTGATGACTGTGTGTTCAACATCGGAATGGCTTAAATACTGCTTTAATACGCCTTTACATTTCCTTATAATACCTGTACAGACACTCTGGAAAATAATAATAAAAATTCCACGGTAAGACGTTAAGTGCATCTGGGGTCCACTTCTCTTATTTTACTCTTTCGGAAAATTAGGAGAAAATAAAACACTGCTGCTGCATGAGGCTCATTTACAGTATCTTAGCTAAACATGATGGTAATGCCGATGTGTTTTGTATCAAGCTGTAATGAAAGCAGCAGAGGCAGGGTCATCCTGTATGACACTGCCAGCGCATGAATAACTTCTCACTCAGACTCACACTATGGCACGGTTCAATCACTGGCACTTTGTATCTTGGCAAAGGTGCTCTTAAAAGGTGCACACATAAAACAACCTGGGCCGGTCGGAACAGACTGTGTGTGCTGAGTCAGCGTCTGTTCCCTTCCTCTGCTGTCCTACAGAGGAAGAGAAATAACTCCACGGGAGTAAAAACATTTTTGCTGCAGTGGACTCTCAGCCTCGCAGTGCTTCATTACACGCATTACAGCGAAGAATAGGGGCTAAGATATGAAGAAGGGAGAGTGGAGCTGACCCAGTGGCTGCAGAGCTGGACCCCTCTGGCTCCGGACTCACTGTTTACTATGGGCTAAAGACTGCTGTACTTTACACTCCTGCTATGTCAGTTGCTGCCATTTTCTGCAGACCTGAAATATCCCTGTTGTTGTCCAGCATAGTCTGAGGTACTTCCTTTAAACCAGTGTTATAAAAAGTAATATGATGGTAAACTGACAAAACTATATGTTAGTTAGCTGTCTTTTTACCAGAGGTCATTTTAAGATGTTATGATATACTTCTGCACCTCTTACAGAACCTCCTGTAGTTGAACTATTTGTATCTCTTTTATGAATTGTCTTATTTTCCTTTTCATTTATTTTTTATTAAAGCTTATGAGAAGCACTTTGCTCCTGCGTCAGAAATGTGCTATAAATAAACTGACTTTAACTTGCCTTACATTTTCTAATTACACAAGACACAAAGTACAGCTGGGAATGTCATTAGGTTGATATTGTTGTTAAAGCTAGGGAGGGTACATTTAGGAAGCTAGCAAGAGTATGTAACTTTGAAAGTATCCGGGTGAAAAAAACCTCCCCATGTTGCCCACTCTTTTCGAACGGAAGTAGCAAGCAACATAAGCTACAAGTCCCTAAAGCTAGCAAAAAAGTCGTAAAGCTGGCAAAATGACAGCCAGTCTCTGTTGGCCTCTACCACTCCTGTAAACAGATCATTATGAACGTGAAAGTATCGACAAACAAACAACGAACATGGCAATTGTTAGTAATTGGATTTTTTTCAAGCCAACGACGTAAGTAAGACCCAAAACACACCTGCTTGTCAACAAAGGTGTCCCAAAAGAAAGCTAAACAGAGATTTTAACTTCAAAACATTGCGCAATATACAAAATGTGGTGATCCCTTAAAACACCTCCAGTGTTGTTAAAGTAATTACAAATCATCCCAAGGGGAGCATGAATCTGTGTATCGAATGTCAAGGCAATTGAACAGCTCTTGCGACATGTGACGGCCCCTAGGCCTTAGACTCAGGTCCCTGGTTAGCCACTCCCCAAATCAGGAGAGATTGCTGACACCTGATTTGGGTTGACTGCTCAGCTACAAGTATGGGTGCCTGAGCAGTCAGTCTCTCTCTCCTCTTGGGTAGCTTGGCTCTACTGGACCTTGGTTGGTTGGTTGGTTGGTTGGTTGGTTGGTTGGTTGGTTGGTTGGTTTGTTTGTTTGTTTGTTCTTTCTTTCTTTATATACTGATGCATGTTCACACACCCACACACTACACACATAACTGATTAACTGACTTCATAGTTAATTTAGTTTCTTTAAATAAATGCACTTCAATTGGATGAATCATGTGTGGTCTCCTTCCTTTGTCCGTCCTTGAGCCAGGGCGTGACATGGGGGCTCGTCTAAAGCCAAAAGTCAAATTTTGACATACATTTTGTCGGTATGAATTTTCTGTACTGATTTAGGTTGGAGTATCACACATGGATGTAGTTGTTTTGGAGAGCTTTATTATAATCTAGTTTGGGCCAGTTTTCTTTGAGGTAAATATGCTAAATGTTTGGTGTGGCATGTGACTGGTGTTCTCCTCTGTGAGGCCAAGCAGCAGGTTCTAATAGAGAGTCTGTTGTCGGGGGTTGGGTTTAGTGTGACAGAGAAAGTGGCTAGAGCAGTTGTCTCGGGATCACGTCCATGGTTTCTTGTGGGGTCGCTGTGTATACAGTTGCTTTCCAGTGCCACTGGGTTTCAGTGAATAAATACAGTCACAGACATTTCGTTCAAAACCATTAAGGCTAACCTCATGGTGGGCCTAGAGAGGAAGAGTTAAGGGATTCTCAAAGTGTGGACAGGCCAACACTGCCATCCCTGTAGAGCATAATGCTAACAACAAATGTGTCCAAGATTTGTTGTGAAGCTTCATCTTGACTTCAAAGAGCAATTCTGAATGAGAAATGTTGCTTTTCTGACAAGGCAGACACATGTGAAACCGAGAGACTGGAGGCATTAGAGTAGCCTAATGAGTCCATATACCGTGGTGTTACTGCGGAGCTCACATAGACGGACTGCATGCCGTATAGCAAGAAATGTTCATCTCCCATTAGCGAGGAACAACCATTTACACAGCAGCACATACTGAACCTCATTAGGATGTAAAGCAGAAACTATTTGGGGCTACATTATTGTAGAAACAAAAAAAAAAGGCACAGAGCTTGAACACTGTAATTGAATAGCTGCTTTTCTGTTGGAGGCTCTGTGAGCGATACAATAGATAGGAGGATTAGTTGCCTTTGTCTGGGGTATCAGTCAAGCAGTAGACAGCAATCAATAATCCAATTACAATCCGGGTCGGACATTATCCTGTAGTCAACAGAGCTCAGGAGAAGTCTTTCTGTGGGAAGCCAATTGGTGGTTATACAAGGTCGAGACTTTAAATATTAAATACATGGTCATACTGTAGTTTTAATGTGGTAGATACGAAAATGTATGGACAGAAACAAGAAAGAGCGGCATGGATCTTATCAGTCCATCAGACAGTCTACCATTTTGAAAAATCTCAACAGCTATTGGCTGATCTACCATGACATTTTGAACATTTACCTATAATTCTTTCTTTCTTTCTTCTTTCAGTCTTTATTTCGAACAGATTAAAAAATAACAAATAACAAATGTGAAAAACAGAATACCGTATTGTTATAATACAGTATTTATCCACATTCATGGTAATATTTGTATATTCAACAAAAAAAAGTCTTCATATTAATAATAATAATAAATCATATGTGTCCGAAAGGGATGCCAAGACGATTAATCAAAATGAGTTTGATGATCCCCTTACTTATCCTCTATCGCCACCATGAGGTATTTGTTATTATGAGCGGACTGAGTGACGCTAGCATTGGATGGACCCATGGTCCACACAGGATTTAGTATACAGATGTAGCACTCCAGATCAGACTCAAATGGGTGTGTCCCAGTCAAAAGCCCAGCGGATGCCAGTGGCTGGGGGTGTTGCCAAATTGCTAGAGGGCGTTGCCCAATTTCCCTATTTGTTCAATTACAGGATTTAACCATGAGATGGCGCTTCATTCACAAAATACACAATGGGTGTTGTAGAAACATCAATATTTTAGATCAAATAAAGTATATAGTTTGCTTTATGCAGTATATTTCTTGTAATATTGTACAGTAGATTGAAGTAAATCAACTTATACATTAAGATAAGATAAGATGGACCTTTATTAATCCCGTGGGGAAATTCAGTAGTTCAAACAGCAACAGGGTGAGAGTGAAAAACAGGACAGCACAGATTCACACAGATTAATAAAATCAAAAATAAGATGAGCGATACAAATAATAATAATGAGAAACTATGAAATAAGAAATGAATAAAACTAAAATGTAATTATCATATCATATATTATAATGTATTGTATTATTAAGTAATATCATACATTAACCCCATTATAGTAGATGCCACATTGAATGGATGAACACATGTATGCATCAATAATTACAACAGAGTATTTCTAAATACAAGTTGTAAAAATACTTATATGTATTTAATATTAACCCTTTGGAGTCGACCGTCACGCCGGCGTGATCAGATCACATGACCTGTTCAAGCCGGTGCCGCATAAAAACAACAGTCCGGACAACATTGCCGTGTGTTTCTGTCGAAAGTACTGGCTTGAAACTACATCCCAGTCTTTGTTTCATGCAAAAAGACCCAGTAAACACGGAGATACGGTGATATAAAGTTAATACAGATATATTTCAGAAGTATGAATAATGGTAGCACATATTTTAATATCTTCGCCGTATTTTATCATTTTACGAAACGGAAAATACTGGAAACTGTAGATCCTGCTCAACAGGATGTATATGTGTATTTCTGTCGAAAGTACTGGCTTGAAACTATATGCCAGTCTTTGTTTCATGCAAGAATACCCAATAAACACGGACATATGATGATATAAAGTTAATACAGATATATTTCAGAAGTATGAATAATGGAAGCACATATTTTAATATCTTCGCCGTATTTTATCATTTTACGAAACGGAAAATACTGGAAACTGTAGATTCTGCTCAACAGGATGTATTTACCAGGGAGGGGTGAGGTAATCAGTTAAACGGAGTGATACGAAACGAGACGAAAAGAGACGAAGAGGGACGGCGGGAACTGAAGAGAGACGGCGGGAAATGGAGAGAGACGAAGATATACGAAGACAGGCGGCGGGAGACGAAGAGAGGCTGTGGGAGACTGCGATTGAAGTAAAGTGACAGACAAACATTGAGAATTTAGATATAGTTAGATAGATTTTGAGTTTTGAAGACTCAACTATGATGAAGAGAACTCTGAACGTGAGTCAAGCTTTAAGCTTGTTTTTTGACATGGAGGAGGAGCAGTGGCGGCGCCAGAGTATTTTTGTTGGGTAATCTATGGTAGGGCTAACCCATACAGTGGTGGGGCTCAAGTCAGTATTTGTAATGTAATTACATACACGCTATATCGCCCCCTTGACAGTGAAACGCCACGCGTGAGGCTTTTATTAGCTTTTATTAGTCACCTTTTATCAGCTAAATTACATCGAGAGCAACAGGTGTGAGTTAAACAATACAATAGCCTATTCTGCTAATTCCACGTTGTTACAACATGCTACGCAGCAGCAGAAACAAGAAAAGTTGGCATATAGAATTGACACGGAGAGGGGAGAGGGAGAGAGACAGACAGACAGACAGACAGACAGACAGACACAGGTAAACAGAGAGAGACAGACGCAGCACACAACAGGTGGCCTGTGTCTCTATTGTCATATAAAACACTTTTTCAAATGACCCATTATTACAAAATATATTCAAAACTCACTATTCACTCTTCAGGTGGGTCGTGTGACTCTGGCACCTGTTCGACTTGTACATCAATGCGAGGGCGTTTAAGAACAAATCTATCCATCCGAAATATACAATTAATCCTAGAAGTTCTGCTGTCTGCTGCAATTTACTCGGCGCGAGTTTGGGGACTTTTCACTGTGAATGTGACGTATCAGTAATGCATAATGCAGTAATGCACCCAATGTTTCGTTGCTCTGATTGGCTGTAGGTCTGTTCAAATTGCATTCACAGGCATTTTGATCTGACCGCGGCCGTGCTGATATTATAACGCGAGAGAATTTCCACACCTTTAGTGTATAAAACTCCCCCACTACTTAGACTATTCCTTGCACCCCTCTAGCATAAGCCCGAATGGTCTCAGCCATATTGCGTCAGTAACGTGCACTTGTTGTTACAGCAGGATCAGTTTGTGTGTTGTGGACACGACCGGTAGATTTTCGCAATCCGTGTTCTCAACATGCTTACTTTAACATCATTTGTCATGGTCGGGCTAAGGTAGGGCTAAGCCATTTCTTGGTATGGCTGTAGCCTACCCCAGCCATACCCTGGCGCCGCCACTGTTGCCCTCTGTGTCGTAGTTGACAGAAACCGCTTTGAAGCGTGGCACAGATAAAGACAGAAAAAACAGATTGTTGTACATAATGTGTATATATATATATTTGTATTATATTTATAATAACACTTTTGCCTTATCAGAATGAAATCCCATGCTACCTCAATCAAACTTTCACATTATCATAGTCACATCCCATGTATATATTTCCAGCTTTTAAATGGTTTCGTTGTGTATGTTTGTGTTATGAAAAATAAAATAATTTTCAAAATCTGTTTTTACGGTTTTTTTGTGATTTTGGGTTCAACATGTTCATATAGTAGAAGATCACTGCTCTAAACAAAGTCAAAAATCCTACATCCAAACGAAATAAATATAATTAATTATGATGAATACGTTAAGTCTTCATTGTTTTTCACTTTTATTAAATGTTTGATATTTCCGGTGGAAATGGTGGACTATCGGACATTCAAAATGCAGCATATTTCCCCCAAGTGTCTGTCAAAATGCATTTTACGTTTCTAACTTGCAATATCATTATTTCCGCTCTCTTCACTCCAGAAGAGCGATCTCCCTCTCTCTCTCTGTGTGTGCGGGGGATCACAGGAGGGGGGGAGAGCTGTGGAATGTGACTCCACACATTCCGATGGCCAATTAGTTTTAAACAAAGGGTCCCCAACATACATAGGACACATGGGGGGTTGGTTGACTCGGTTTGCATTCATAAAGAATGCACAAACGTGTTTAATCGTTAATGTCAGATATGTACTAAGTAAATAGCCTACATTAGTTCCTGCTCAAGATTAGATTCAACTTTATTGTTATTGCACAGATTACAGGTACTGAGACAACGAAATGCAGTTTAGCTTCTAACCAGGTGCAACAAGCGGTAAAGTGAAAAGTAATGTTCACAATCTACAGAATAAAATATATAATGAATTGAATGATGAATAAACAGTGAGGGGTATGAATACACTAGATATCAGCCTGTGAGCAGTATGAACAGTGTGTTAATCGTTTATGTCAGATATGTACTAAGTAAATAGCCTACATTAATTTCATGATGGATTAAACCACATTTATTTCGTTAAAAATAAACAAAATGATTAAATGTAGGGTGAATTGCCCTAATGTGGAAATGTTTTGCATTTCAGACTTCGGGAATATATTGCGACATGAAGCCGATACAATAAATCAAAATCCAGTAACATTCTGAAATCCCCAGGATGTGTCCTAATCAAACCAAAAGAGAACATGCAGATATTAAACTCATAAAAGCACTAGGGCTGTCAAGTTAACGCGTTAATAACGCGTTAACGCAAAAAAAAATTAACGCCACTAATTATTTTAACGCGATTAACGCATGTGTATTTTTTGTCCTCGGCCGCCCCGTAGTTTCAGAGCGCATCGAGTTTAAAATACCATCTACAAGCTGATGCTGCTGACAGCCCCTCTCCTGCCGCCCGCTTGTGGCAGACCACACTTCCACGCTCACCGGCAGGCACCGACTAGCCATCGGGAGGGTGTGTGTCTGTGTGGCCCGAGCGAGCGAGAGAGAGACCTTACGTGCATTACCGTACCGCAGTGTGAACGCGGCTATTGTTGTTGTTAGCATCTGGTGCTAGCTAGCTGCGCTAACGGATATAAGGAGCTGTTTAAATGAAAACAGAGGAGCACCCTATCCACACAACTGCGCCGAGCACTTGACTTTATGCAGGAAGCCAGACAGCGGGACATTGTACGAGAAGTCAGCACACTCATGATTGCAGCAACATGATTGCAGCGTCCAGGCAGCTCCCGTTCGAGCATATGCCTTGAGTTGCACATAGCTCCAACGATCACACACACACACACACACACACACACACACACACACACACACACACACACACACACACACACACACACACACACACACACACACACACACACACACACACACACACACACACACACACACACCATTTGTATTGAATGAGAGAGGTTCCAGGTTGTTGTGTTTAATATTCATGAGAATATTTGTCATTGTTCAAATGATAATAAACATTAGCATAACGCATATTTGTCCACTCATATGTTGATAAGAGTATTAAAAACTTGAAAAATATTCCTCTAAGGTACATTTAGAACAGATAAAAAATGTGCGATTAATCGCGATTAACTATGGACAATCATGCGATTAATCGCGATTAAATATTTTAATCGACTGACAGCCCTAGTAAACACACAGCTGATCACCTGGGGGGTATACTGCGAAGCAGGATTTTCGCTTAGCCGGCTAAATTCAGGGAAAACTCCGGCTTTCCGGTCATCCGAAGCTGGTTCTCTTTTAGCAGGCTAGATCTCCATGGTAATATATGCTAAGCAGCTAACCTGGTCGGGACCAGGTTAGGTTGCAGGCTAAGAGCTCAACTCAGTGAAAGCACCGCCTGCTGACCAATCAGAGCTCAGTGTGCGGAGTTTAAAGCGATCAAGTCATATTACAGGAGAAAGGAAATACAGAAAAACTGCCGTCGCAGGAAAGACGGCCGGCAAAAATCACCGACTGTGTGAACGTGAATATTAATAGAATATCACCTCCATCTTCAGAGCAATCTGACTATTATAACATTAGCGTTAAGAAAGCTTACTTAAATATCGGCCACAACATAAGTAACCGGATCAGAGTACATTAAGTACAGTCCGCGGCATATCACTTCATAATGTATCATATATCTCCTTATCTGAGTCAGCTGAGCCGTATCTGGCCGTGCAACACTCACAGTGTCACATACTGTATGCAGAAGTATTATTTTAAGCAACACATAAGTTGACGAAACACTCGAGACAAATGTAATTGAAGTCAGATCGTGTTTTAGACGGGGCAGTGATATCATAAACCTGTTAATGTACGCATTCAAACACTTTTTCTTTTGCCAGCTGTGTTCACCTTGCAGGTGCAGCTCTGTGGCTTTTATCCTGGATAAAGTGTTTAAGTCATGGATGTTTAAAGTTTAACTTCTTCATTTTTGACTAGTATTAAAGTTCACTTTTCATTGAGGAAGTATGACGCTGCGCTGTCAGTACGCTTCTCCATGTTTGTGATTGGTCGAATGCTCCAAATACCACCCCTTTCATGTGAACGCGCACCTAACTAGATAGGACACGGCTGGCTTGAGCGATCCACTTGATAACCAGCGTCGTAGTACAGTTTAGCGAGAGCGCGTATGTTTTGGATTAGGCCAACCGGCTAACTCAAACATATCCAGGTTAGGTTGAACCAGGTTCGTAGCATAGGCCCCTGAGAGCTGCCGTTTCATTCAGAGCGTTTAAAAAAAACGACGGTCTGATTTCAACAACTCAATGTGTGATTATTATAGCAGTAATATTAGACACTAATAATACAGTACACTATTAACACTGTACATATTATTGTTTGCCCGTGGGATTAGGGTGATCGGTAGTGAGAGCCGCTGCATTTTCCTCCGGTCGGATGTGATATAAAAACAAAGCGATTATTGTTGTTGTTGTAAACTCACGTGGATTAAATGTAGTGCATTCATTTCAACTCGCGAACATATGATACATTAAATGAATGCGAGGATGACGATCGAACATCGTTTGTTTGACCCTGGATGCATTTCCTGATCTAAAAACATGGTGATGGTTTTGTACTTACGCGGCGTAAGTTACGCCAACGTGAATTAAACATTATTTTGTTAAATAAAAACATGGTGATGTTTAGTAAATGATTACATGTCTCTTACTTAGCACAGAATATGATCCTATCCGTGACATATATGGATCTTAACAAATATCCGCTATATCAGATACCTGTAGATCAGCTGTTTATTTCACATGAGTTTCAGTGTGGCAGCTTTTCACGGCTCCCCCTGGTGGATCCATGATCCATTGCAGCTGGTTTCATTATAATTAAATGTATGTATCAAGGGGGCGTTTCAAGTCCTGCGGGGGGGTTTTCCTTTTGAGCAGGGGCCCACCCCGTGCCGATCACGGACCCGCACGGGTAGGCGTCTGAAACGAAGCGCTACATCTGTAATGTGGTTTTGTGATTGCCTTTATTTTTATTTATTTATATTATTAAGTCACAATTTGTCTGAAGTAATATTGTATAAAGTGCATCTCAACACATGTTCTACATACAAAGTATATAACAATAATACGATTTTAACAAATAAAAAGAGTGTGGGGGGGATCATATGTACATATGTATAACCAACCCACTCTCTTCAGTCTGCGTACAAATGACACGACTTTACACATTGGAAAATGCGTGCAATCGATACGCTAAAGTCCGATTTTGCGTGCCTATCATACGCCAACTAGTCCCATTGAGTTCTGAGTCCGAGTTTTGCGTGCATACAGTATGAGACGCAAATGGATACGGTTGGGTCGTGGAAGACCGGAAGCTGTGTGGTCCATAAAACATGTTATTACTCAATATCAAGCCACGATTATTGATTTTATTTGTAATCATATAATGTCTGACTTTTTTTTGCCGTCCTTGAGGAAAATAAATGGGGCTCAGAGCCTCAGAATACTGAAATCTGTATTTTTTTAAATCTTTTTTTCCTTCTAATTTGTTATTCTTTTCTAAATAACACACTGTTATTTACTCAACAATAACACACAATTATCCTTGTTTTTTTTATTTGTTTAATTCTATAATCTTGGGCACCGGAAGTAGACGGTAAACTGATTACCCAAGATCCTCAGCTTGAAGCTCAGGATGTTTTAGCCGCAATGCACGTTGGGATATGGTGTTAATGCGATATAAAATCCGAAAAAAAATTCTGAGTTTAGAATGGCCGAAGACACTACACTCCCCATAATCCCCAGCTATCGTTTGGGACTACAGTCCCGTTGACAAACCCCGTGATTAATCTTCAAGCTCTGGGATTGGATGTTGGAGTGGCAGTGCGCTAAGGTTACGCCGAGCGCCAAGACTATTCAAAACTGGACTCGAACACCCCCGGAACTACACATGCTGGCTATTGTGTTTCGCAACATGTTCTCTATGGCACGTCTCTACTGGGAATTGAATTGAATTGAATTTCCCAAAATTAGAAGTTGACAGTATTAAACTGTGCACAGCCCTGGAGGTTTAGGCGATAGGAAACAAATTGATGTGTACAAATTTAAAACATGTAATTACTAAATGGGTGAAAATCGCTTGTATCCATAATGGGCAGCATTACTATATACCCACATGACAGCTCATTGTTACTTTGTAATTCTACTCCACTACAATTCAGAGGTTAACCTGGTATTTTTACTTCACTACATTTAGTTTAGTTACTTTGCAGATTCTGATTAATGATGTGAAATATAAACAACCCTTAAATCAGACTTTAGTTACACCTGAGTAAAATTCAGGGAAAGGTGATTGTCAAGTGCCAACAATCAGGAGAGATATTTGATAGTTGGTGCTTGAGAAGAGTAAACATTTATCTGCAGATCTCTATAAAGTATATTCATTACTCTACTACTAATAGTTAATTAAAAACTGTATATGATGACTATTTTGCACATCCCCTTCAAGATTTTCAAAGGTTTATTGACATATCATATACACAACTACGGTGTATGCAATGAATGAAAAACTTGGGTCGCAGGTTCCTCAACAGTGCATTACAAGACATTTATCAATATCTGTATACCTCCACCATTAAACTGTCGTATTCTGCACATTTCTTATACTATCTACATACATAAGAGTATAATTAATGTGTATACTATCAGTTAAAATAAGTGCTTCAACATAGTTAGCATTGCAGGAAAGCAATATATTAAACGTTAAGTACTTTGTCAGGCTTAATATTTATCTGTAGATAGATGCCAAAGCTTTTTTCTTATTTGAAAGAAGACCTTAACCTAAAGTATTATTTAATGTGTTAATAAAGGTTAATTAGATTGTCTGTTTTGCACATCCTCATATTAATATCTTTTTACATCGTGCACTAAACTGTTTTATTGTAGAGATCACTTACAGTATCTTCTTGATTTTTTATATTCTATATTTCTATCATTGACCTTCTACTTTCCCCTGAAAGTATGTACTCTTAATATTTTGTTCATCAAATAACAGTATTCAACAAAAATAATTCAATAACGTGCTTTAACCACTAGGCGGTGCACACAAGGTACACACAGCATAGGCTACTAATAATAACTTTGTATTATTAGTGTAGGACACTTATGTATGTATAACTTCTCAAGATGTGTAGTTTTATTCATATTTTTACATAATTTTACAGGATATTGCTATACTATTTCTCATGTTTTACTTCTACACATTAATATCTGATTTGTAAAACATCACAGACAGAAAGGTATATCCATAATGGTAAGCTATTGCAATTGTGATTCCATAGATGTGTCTCCCATCACCCAAATCCCCTGACTATTCTCTCAACTCAGTATTTACATTCTTATATTCAAAGAAAATCAGTAATATCTTTAAAAACTACAAGTCCTTTTCTATCAGCTGTGCACCGTTATGGTGTAAATATAACTTATCTACCAATTGGATCAAATATAAAAGTCAGCCGAATTAAGGTTGACGTATTGTGTGAAAATAAATGGAAGATGTTCTTTAATTGCTGATATATTTATGGTCCACGTCACATATTCAGTTTCCGTGGCTGTTCTTCCTGTTTGTCTAGAAGTCTTCTCATTAGGGCTCTATAAATAGAGAACTACGGCAGATCTGTAATATGTAATGCAGCTAAACCGTGTATTACAATGCCGTTATGTGATGACTTTCAAAGAGAAAAGCAAGCACACTCGGAATAAAGTATTATTTTCTTTTTTTAAATGTTTTTCGGATTTCATATCGCATAAACACCATATCCCAACGTGCATTGCGGCTAAACAATCCAATCACCGAGCTTCTAGCTGAGGATCTTGGGTAATCGGTTCAGTGGGTTTGTATTGTGTATCGCGATGATACTCAAAATGTCCCTTATAGGCCTACGTCTGTATCCGGTGACTTTATTTTGAAATTCAGTTCCTGAGAGACGGCAAAAAAGCCTGAGATTATAGAATTAAACGAATAAATAAAAACAAGGATAATTGTGTGTTATTGTTGAGTAAATAACAGTGTGTTATTTAGAAAAGAATAACAAATTAGAAGGAAAAAAAGATTTAAAAAAATACAGATTTCAGTATCCTGAGGCTCAGAGCCCCATTTATTTTCCTCACAGACGACAAAAAAAGTCCGACATTATACGATTACAAATCAAATCAATAATCGTGGCTTGATATTGAGTAATAACATGTTTTTATGGACCACACAGCTTCCGGTCTTCCACGACCCAACCTTATCCATTTGCGTCTCATACTGTATGCACGCAAAAATCGGACTCAGAACTCAATGGGAATAGTTGGCGTATGATCGGCACGCAAAATCGGACTTTAGCGTATCTATTGCACGCATTTTCCAATGTGTAAAGTCGTGTAATTTGTACGCAGACTGAAGTGTGTTGGTATAACACATTTGTATATACAATATAAACTGGATCATAAAATGTGACGCAATTATCAATTACCAGTCTTCCTTCTTGACCATTGTGTTTGAGGTTAAATTATTTGTTATGTTTTAGCATATTCTAAAATATTCTAATAATAACATTCTAATATTCAAAAATGGAACATGTTAATATCAAAATCTATCCACCACATACTAATATTAATACTGTGAAAGAACATTAATCTCAAATAAAGATATATTTGGGAACATTCATAAGAGATATTGACATATATTTATATATTTTTAGAAAATGCTAGCATCTTATCATGCTAAACTATGGAGTAAGGTCTGTAAACATTATAGCTGCTTAACATTAACAAGGTAACAGTGTCTTTGTGCTTTTGTTAGCATGCTGACATTAGCATTTAGATCAAAGCCCTGCTGCTATGCCCCTCAGAGGCATGGCTCTAGACTCTGGACACACAGATCCCTCTCTTTATTGCTTGTGCTGCAGTGTATCACTGCTGCATAACCACCATCTTTATCTCTAGGTTTGTGTCCCTCTCGTCTGCCAGGAGGCCGAATAATCTGATGGCTAACTAACTGAAACAGAAATTGTCTTAGTTTATTTTTGTTCAAACGAATTAGGACTATCGTAGAGGAAAAACATGCTGGGAGATGTGCCGTGACAACTGGTAAGTGTTTCCTGTTTTGCTTTTCAGTATTCAGAGTATTTTCAATCTCTCATTCAGGCATATTGATTCTTGTGATGGTGAAGATGAAGCCAACAGAGCAAGATCTCCTATCATCTGGTTTGTTAGCGAGCCCAGTTGAGGGCTGCTGCTTTAATATTTAATCATTTGGTTAGATATTTGCTAAACAACTCCTAAATGCTTCTCTGTCACGCTGCATTATTCAGGGTTTTTGTACAATGTTTTTGTCTTCACACGTCAAGCTTGTCAACTGACACCACCGCGTTGAGATGAGGGTACTGGAGGCAGCGGAAATACTAAGTGGCACCTATCATGCATGTGGTGTAGAAAGACCAGGATCCATATAATTGCGGAACCACAACAGACACCATAGCCCACATTGTGGGAGGTTACCATGGCAATCAATGCCATATGCCTGGATTGTTAAAAAAAAATGGGGTTGTGCTAGTGGACACAGAGCGTGAACGCTGTGATCAGCTGTTTTAGCGCAGTTCTCCAGTGAAGGGGGGGAGTCTCCCTCCGCAGCCGGTTGGCGTAGTTTTGGCACAATTCTATGAGGGGCCGTACAGGCCGTAATTCATACTGGTCCTCTCACGCACATACATTCTCCTTATACATACATATATTTTCACTCTTACACACATATATTCTCCTTATACATACATATATTTACACTCACACATTCATACATTTTGCTCTCATATTATAATATTTCAATGCACACATTCATATATTGTCACTCACACATTCATGCATTTTGTTCTCATATTCATATATTTTAATGCTCATATTTATACTTTTTGCTCTCGTGCACATTCATTCAATGTTTACATTTAATATTTTAAATAATATATGCATGTCTGAAGACAATATATGTATGCAAGAGAAGAATGTATGTATGTATGAAGACAATGTATGTATGTAAGAGACGAATGTATGTATGTATGAAGACAATATGTGTATGCAAGAGAAGAATGTATGTATGTATGAAGACAATATATGTATGTGTGAGAGAAAGTATAGTGGAAACGGAAGGAGTATGGTTGAAACGGAACGCAGGTCATTATCGCGCTGTGATTGGCTCAGAAGGTCGAGTGGGGCGGGCTCATGTTCAGAACTTCGGATTCAAATCATCACGATGGAAGGAGATGAATCCGTGTATCTATGGACCATTTGTTTTTCTTTATTAAAAAAGTAGACGGAAGAGCGTCTGAGAGGCGTTTTTGCCCTTTTGTTTTTTACCTTACTAAATGGTCTAATGGTCAGTGAGCGAGGGGCCGCGGAACTCGCGGAAGTGATTTCAAAACAAAAAGTTTGCTCGGAACGGTTATATTATAAACAAGGGGAAACTAGGGGAATTTAGCGATCACAATGAAAACGGCCAAGACACACATTGAGCCCAGAAAATGAATGTTATTAAGGGCTGTAAATATAATAAGTCTATGTCTAAAATTGACAACATTGTTAGGAGATTTAAACTATACAGCGGTTCTGCACTGCGGTCACTCAGCCGTCTCTCGAGGTTTTTTTTTTTTTAAATCAGCAGCTCTTTTTTCCCCAGCTTTATTTGATGATCAATACAACTATTTGTTACCACAAGTTATCAATAAAAGTGACACTGTGACACAACTCTTCTCTCTAAATGGCGCTGGACCAGCCAATCAGAGTTGACCTTCTCGAGTTCTCCGATTGGTTGTTTTTGTGGCACATTTGTAACGCTGTGACAACTTGAGCGAGCGCAGGCAAAGCCGAGCGCGCACAGGGTGGAGAGGACGAGCGAGCGAGGGAGAGAGAGCGCGTGCAGCGGTCTGCTTGCGCACGGAGCAGGAGTTTTATGAGAGAAAATATATTTCTCTGTGTTAAAAATGTTTCAAGTGCGCGATCAATATAATTTTCTATGCTCAACATGTTTCATTGCGTGCTTAGGATAGAGGCACAAATATAACGCCATAGACATTTCGCCGACAACTGCGCCGAGTGTTAGGGAAATAATTGACCTAGACACCTAGATATGACGTACAGGACCAACCCTGACGTCTGTTTATCTCCTTTAAGGACATAGGCTGCTTGAGCCATAATGTTATTGTTCCCATTCTGTGACCGGTCAACACTAGGTCACAGATGGTCTGTTGTTGTGGGTGCACTGGGACACTTCCTTCTTTGTTGTTTGTGGACTCCAAGGTATGACATCTTCGAGGCCATAAGTGACGGACGCAAGTGACTCAGTGTGCCCAACTGGTTAAACTATCTTATCTAAATATGTTGATTACTCTCTGTGAAACCAGTTAAATGGGCTAACGAGAGAGAGGTTCTCCAGAATTGACGTGGCAACCACCCGTGCAGTCAGACCGTGACTGCTGTGACTTGTGATGTGAATTCTCCGGCCGTAACTCCAAATAAACCTCCAGTGTTTGACATCGAAGCTCCTGCTCTACCCTGTCTCCTTCCTGAGTCGGTGACTCCCACTGCATTGCTACACAGAAGTTTTCCTTACACCGAGCACTTGACTTTTTGCAGGTAGCCAGACAGTGGGACATTGTACGAAAAGTCAGGAACATTAAGAACAGATAAAAAATGTGCGATTAATTTGCGATTAACTATGGACAATCATGCGATTAATCGCGATTAAATATTTTAATCGACTGACAGCCCTAATTTATTTACATAGAGTCAAATCACATCACAAATAGAGCAGGTCTAGACAAAACGGTAGTAGAGCAGATCCTAATGACAGGGTGAACACCCAAATTATTTTTCAATTACGAAAACGGGATTGGCGGATGTTTGCCCTCTCTAAGTGGCCTTATAGTTTTACAAAACGGAAAAATAGGTAATTTTAGAGATGATAAATGTGTTTCTGTGCTAATGGAATATTATCACATTATAACAGGGACATGTATGGATTAGTAATTAGTAAAGTGGGTTGGGCTCAAGCCAGGCAGGGGGGTAGGGTGGGATGTTGTGTGCTGTGATAGCCTTGTTTGCCCTCCTTCCTCTCCTCTGTCTATCCCTCTCCTTCCCTCCTTCCCTCCCTCCCTCCTTCGCTCATCTCTGCTGATAGAGACTGTACACGGGCCTTCTCACCCTGCAAAGATATGCATTCAAACGCAAATAGAGACACCGCAACCTCGCCAAGGACGAGCAGAGAAGCCTGTGGAGGAGCAACCAGCCACATGGTAGCCAACGACTCTATTCTTATGTGCCTTTGTTCCTCCCATAAGGAAACATTGATGAGCCCACAAAGAAAGAGACATTTAAAGAAATGTTTTGCTAAAAAAATGACAATTTGTTTATCCCTGTCTCCTTGATTTCTTAAAGAAATTTAGTTTTTTCTCACATGCCTCCATACAAAGATTTTAAACTTTAGAAAGTATCGATACATTTATGGAAATATTGGCCATGTTTACACTTGTCGATGCAGGTACTGTTAATGAAGAAGAGTAAGGTTTCAGACAAAAAACATGTTTTGAGGGAGTAGTTAGCATTAAACTGGATGAACAGGAATTGGATTGCACTCTTAACCCCCTTTTTTTTTTATACATCATGGAATGTATTTGTTTATTTAGGAGAGATGCAAGAAAAACATGTTGTTTTCAAGAGCTCAGGGTTACACGGGGGAAACAACTGATATACAAATGATCCTTTTGGGGGTGAAGTATTCCTTTAAAGACAGCACAAGTGCTCTAACTCAATAACATAAAATAAAGCTGGGCATTGACTAATTGCAGCATCAGCTCTATGTGGTTTAACGTGATGTTGACTTTAGTGTTATATATTACAATGCATGTCATTACCCAGCTGTAGACTTTGCAAATTAATGTGAAAAGCAATAAGAAGAGATGCACAGATAGGGAGTTGTGTGGATGATAATGACAGATACATACCAACACAACACCAATACAATTATTGCATTATGAAAAACTGTTTACCAACTAAATGGACAATGCAACACAATTGTGATGTTTTAATAAAGGTATTAAATGATGCAGGGAGACAACATTGTGCAGACAAAACTTTTTCTTTTTCTTTTGTTGATGCTTTGTTGTAGATGTTTTCTTTCATTTATACTTTGTATGACATGGGCCCTATCATGCTGTTTCCTGTAGTCTGTTATATAGGTTTTTGTGCATTTAACATTTTCTTTCCCACCCCCCCTGCCTGAAATGCCTCCATTTGACTCCTTAGTTTACTTCTGTAGCATAGTGACATCACTATGTAAGGCAAGGCAAGGCAAGGCAAGGCAAGGCAAGGCAAGGCAAGGCAAGGCAAGGCAAGTTTATTTATATAGCACTTTTCAACACAAGGCAATTCAAAGTGCTTTACAAAAAATGAAAGACATTAAGCATTAAAAAAGAAAAGCTAATAAAATAAACATTAAAAGAAAAAATACATGGATAAAAGTTACAGTGCAGTTTTAGATATATGAATAGTTCAATTAAAAGCAGCGACAAAAAGAAAAGTCTTCAGCCTGGATTTAAAAGTAGTAAGAGTTGCAGCGGACCTGCAGGTTCTGGGAGTTTGTTCCAGATATTTGGAGCATAATAACTGAACGCGTGCTTTACCATGTTTAGTTTCTGACTCTGGGGACAGCAAGCTGACCAGTCCCTGAAGACCTGAGAGATCTGGATGGTTCATAATTTAGCAGGAGGTCAGTAGTAATGTATTTTGGCCTAAACCATCAGTGCTTATAAACCAGCAGCAATATTTTGAAATCTATTCTTGACACACAGGAAGCCAGTGTAAAGACTTCAGAACTGGAGTGATGTGATCCACTTTCTTAGTGTTAGTGAGGACTCGAGCAGCGGCGTTCTGAATCAGCTGCAGCTTTCTAATAGATGTTTTAGTGAGACCTGTAAAGACACCATTGCAGTAGTCGAGTCTACTGAAGATAAAGGCATGGACAAGTTTTTCCAAATCCTGCTGTGACATTAGTCTTTTAATCCTAGATATATTCTTTAGGTGATAGTAGGCTGATTTAGTAACTGTTTTAATGTGACTGTTGAAACTCAGGTCAGAGTCCATGACTACACCTAGATTTCTGGCTTTATCTGTTGTTTTGAACATTGCACACTGAAGCGCAGCGCTAACTTTTATACGTTCTGACTTGGCTCCAAAAACCATTACCTCAGTTTTATCTTTGTTTAATTGGAGAAAGTTCTGACACATCCAGTCATTGATTTGTTCAATGCACTTACTCAGTGTTTGAATTGGAGCATAGTCTCCTGGTGAAATGGTTACGTAAATGTGTGTGTCATCTGCATAGCTATGGTAACTTATTTAGTTGTTCTTCATTATCTGAGCCAGTGGTAGCATGTAGATGTTAAAGAGAAGAGGCCCCAAGATGGAGCCTTGAGGAACCCCACATGTCATATTTGTCAACTCAGATGTGTATTTACCTATAGAAACAAAGTTGTTTCTGTCCTTTAAGTAGGATTCAAACCAATTTAGAACTTTTTCCGAAAGTCCCACCCAGTTTTCCAGTCGGTCTAGTAATATGCTGTGGTCAACAGTGTCAAACGCAGCACTGAGATCTAATAATACTAACACTGAGGTTCTGCCACTGTCTGTGTTTAAGTGGATGTCATTAAAGACCTTTACAAGAGCAGTCTCAGTGCTGTGGTTTGGACGAAAGCCTGACTGGAACACATCGAAACAGTTATTTAAATGCAAGAAATTACTCAACTGTTGAAAAACAACTTTTCAATGATTTTACCTAGAAATGGGAGGTTTGATATGGGCCTGTAATTGTTCATTACTGAAGCATCTAGATTATTCTTTTTTAAGAGCGGTTTAATGACTGCAGTTTTCAGGGCCTGTGGAAAAATACCTGAGTGAAGAGATTTGTTTACTATATGAAGTAGTTCTGAGGCCATGCAAGGCAAAACATCTTTGAAAAATCCTGTTGGAATAATATCAAGGCAGCAGGAGGAGGATTTCAGAAGTTGTATAATGTCCTCTAGGTTTTTATCATTAATCTGATGGAATTGTGTCATGATGTTAAGTGGACACAGAGACAACACATGTGCTGTTCCTGATGCAGAGGCTTGTCTGATTTTCTGAATTTTGTCAGTGAAAAAGGAGGCAAAATCATTGCACGCCCTGGTGGATAGAAATTCAGAGGCTACTGACACTGGGGGGTTAGTTAGTCTGTCGACGGTAGCAAACAAGGCACGTGCGTTGTTTTTGTTTTTGGTAATGATGTCAGAGAAGAACGATTGTCGTGCGTTTTTGAATTCCAAATTATAAAGGCCAAGTCTCTCTTTATAAATGTCAAAGTGAACCTGGAGATTTGTTTTTTGCCACCTGCGTTCAGCTTTCCGACATTCTCTTTTTTCTGTTTTCACGGTCATGGCCTTTCTCCATGGAGATATTTTCTTCCCAGTCACTTCCTTTACCTTAGTTGGAGCAATGGCATCTATAACATTTTTAATTTTTGAATTAAAATGATCTACTAGCTCATTTACTGAGATGTTAGCAGGGGCAAGTGTGGTAGAAAAATTCTGAGTAAACATTTCCCTAGTATTTTCAGTTAAATATCGCTTTGTGGTTACCTCTTTTTGAACATTTGTGTGAACAGAAATAGAGCTCTCAAAGAAAACACAGGAATGGTCAGAGAGTGCAACATCAGTCACCACAACCTTAGAGATATTCAGACCCTTTGAGATAATTAAGTCCAGAGTGTGCCCCTTATTGTGCGTGGGCTCCGTCACATGCTGAGTCAGTCCATAGCTATCAAGAACACAAAACAGTTCTTTAGCCCCTCTGTCCTAGGGGTTGTCAACATGGATGTTAAAATCACCAACACTGACTAGACGGTCAAAGTCAATACACACTATAGACAGCAGTTCAGTAAAGTCATCAAAAAAGCTTGCACAGTATTTGGGTGGTCTATAGATATTTAGGAACAGAGCTCGAGAGGAGCATTTCAGCTGAAGGGCCACATATTCAAAAGAATCAAAGTTTCCATACAATGTCTTCCTGCATTGAAGGGAATCATTGAACATAATAGCAACTCCACCCCCTTTCTTATGCATTCTTTCCTGACTCATAAAACTAAAGTTGGGAGGGGTTGATTCGATAAGAACAGCTGCACTGTTATTTTGTTCAATCCAAGTTTCTGTTAAAAACATAAAATCGAGATTGTGCTCAGTGATAAAATCATTGATTAAAAATGTTTTTCCTGCCAAAGACCTGACATTTAATAAAGCTAGTTTAAGTTTGTTAAACACACTATCAGTCATGTTTTTTGTAACAAGCTGTGGCTGACATGGAATCACTGCTAAATTAGATAAACTCACACAAACGTTTGGGCGCTTCCTGTTTCTAAGATGATTCACCGCTCTTAATCTATTACCTATCAACACAGATATCGGCAAAGCTACTGGCAGGCAAGGCCCCGACATGTCCTGGAAAGAGTTGAGAGTGCCATACGCCCTTGAGCCTGGACCCCACAAATATCAGTAAGAGTTTGTTGTGTTTTGTACACACACATTCTTATCAGGCTTCGGAGACTGCAGATGCTTTCTTGAAGGGATGGGAGGTGGTTGACGTAGGCACGGTGATGGAGACGGGGGAGATGGTGTGGGGGTAGAGGACATGCTGCCAGGGTGGGGAGGTGGTTGACGTAGGCGCAGTGATGAAGACGGAGGAGATGGTGCGCGTCTCCGCAGTGATTTTGGTGGGCTTCGTTGAGGAGCGGGGGTAAAGGACATGGCCTTAGTTTGGTTTTTGAACTCCAGGAAGGAATCGGTGCCAACCCTCTGTATCTCCTTTGTGGGTTCAGCGATCTCCAGGAGGGTGGGCAAGGGTGAAAGGTTGAACGGAGTATCCTCAAAGGGTGACGGGCGGTGGAGACTTCTCCGTGTGTCTCATATGTCTCCCATAATCAGAACATTCCTCAGGCGGGTGCAGTGATAATGTAACACTCACGCTTCTATTGGCTAGCGCTCCAACACATTGTACGTGATAGGCTGTTACGTGCCAGGCAGGCTGTACATGTGTGGTTTTCTTTCCCTCCTGTGTTTCTCTCTTCTCCCTGTCTTCTGCACAGCTAATCAGCAGCTGATCGGTATCTGCCTGTGCACCTGAGTCTGATGGCTGATTGGATCCTCTCACCCTCAGCTGGCCTATCAGCAACCAGGGCCGACCATAAAGGAGGCACCCAGGAAGTCTTCTCTCTCTCACTCTGGGCCTGTTGCTGAGGAAGGAACACAGCTGTGTTTAGCAACTAAAGCTTTTTGAATACTCTGACCTTTGTTAATGTGTGTGTGTTGAGAGGTGGAGGAGTTAGGTATGTCTGGGGTACCCTGTACATTTCTCACCACCTAGCTAACTATTGTTTAGACACACTAGGTAAGCGGATTGTTGCCACCCCTGTATATTGTTTTGTCAAATTCTTTGTAGTTAGTTAGTGAGGGTTTTTGTTTGAGTTTGGTTTCAAAGGATAGTTGTAGAGATAGGACTGGTTTTGTTATGCTTGTTTCTTTTGTTTGGCACAATCCTTTGACTCCTCCTCCTCCTCACCAACAGAGTGTTTCTGTTTAATTGTATGTTATGATAGGTTACAAGGAATACACCTTTTGTCAACCTTTACTCTGACTCTCTCATAATTATTGGTTGTACGTTATTGTCTCCAGGTCCCCTAGACCTTAGTGGGGACGTAAAACATAGGCTAATGGGCAAGACATCTCGAAGCGGTTGACCAATCACAACAGAGCAGGCCAGCTAACCAATCAGAGCACTGGGTTCTCTTTAAAGCCTCCTGAGCAGAGGTCTTAAAAAATGTTGCGACAAAGGCTAAACACAGTGCACATGGTCCTTGTGCATGCATGTATGATACCACTCTTACCCTACTGTGATGGCCATGTCAAATCAAATAAACCAACCTACTAAAGATATATTCAATACAAAGGATGTGAATGTAACTTTTTACATTGACCAGTGTATTTTCCCACTGCTGGCATATCATGTTTGTATGTTAATACATTTTTAGCACTCTTGTAATGCTTGTGTGTCCATTCACAGTCACAGCTAGAGAAGAGGAACCACAGCTCCACTTTTTCAGATTTACTGGCTGAAATTATTTTATTCAAACAAAAACAAACATTATGTTGTACATTTATATTCCTCATTCTCTCCATCTCCCTAGATGGAGCGCTGCTACAGCAGGTCGCTGAGCGGTGAGACCAACCGGGATAGCATGAAGCCTCGGTGCCTGTCTCCTCACTGTTGCCTTGGCAACTTTGGCAGACACACTGTAATGTGTGTTATGTAGACCCCTTGGTTCCTGCTGTAAGTTTAACTGCAGAGCTCTGCTGCTGGCCACTGAGCATTTGTAAAAGATGGGAAAAGTGTTTTGCTCAAAGGCACTTAGATAAAGGGCAGGATATATTGAATCTTTTTTGTATAACAAATGTTATGATACTTTCACTTTAAATATGATGTATAAGAGTCAAAGGTCTTTTCACAGAGAGAATTGTATATATTTCTTTGTTTTAGAAATGACTGTCAACAGCCACAAAACACATACATTTTCTCCATGTTTTTAGGAATACAATGTTACATAAATCAGGCTATGAATGACCTTTGATTAAACCACCCCTAGTATAATCCATCAGAATATACTATAGATGAGAATAGCACTGGAACATTTGGTGCATGTAAGAGTATACGAAAAAACACATAATGCCAATTAAAGAAATGCATTGATATGTTAAATGTCATTCATTTTTGCAAAACACTAGAGGTAAATGAAAATTATATATTTTGTATATGCTAATTCAGCATTGCATAATGCTTACTCTTGGTCAATTCACATAGTGAAAAAAAACACCAAAATGTGTATTTTAGGTATTTTGAGAGAACACATGTTGTGGAAGCAAAATAGTCCAAACCCTAGAAATTGTCAAGTGCATTACAAATCTATGTCTTTAGTAGTGTCACAAACACACACAATGATTTATATTGCAATGGTAATCGTGGCAAAGTATAGTTTATATAGGAAAGTATATCGCCGAAATATTTATTTAGATTTGTTATTTTGAGACTATTTAAGTCAATACTTTTTTGTTGATAAATTACATTTTTTGACTGAAAACCTTCGGCTGCTTATTGCTTTGGATTGCTTGTCGTCAACCCCGCTCTATAGTGGCAAAAGGAAACCTTGGATGCCACTACACCATTGCTTTCACGCTCTATTCACTAATAATGAGTATTAGGCAAATGATTATGTTTTCATGATACTTGTAAAATGTTGCTTCTGGCAAAAAAGGGATAATGAATACAGATGTTTGAAGGAGAGTAGTAAAAAAGGATAAAAAAGGAATTGAGAGGGAATTGTTGCCTAATTTCGTAATACTAGCTCTATTTCCTAATAATTTGAATTGTTTGTTTTATGCAAATAAATAATACGGAAGACAAAAAGAAAGAAAACCATTTCATTATTTAGACACATTTTGGGACAGTTCAAACACATTATTTGGATGGTTTGGGGACCTGGTGAACAACCTAGGAAGGAGCCTTGAAATTCAGACTGTTATAGGAGCTATTGCTTCTAATGAGGCTCAAGTATTTTTAATCAGCTTGCTTAAAATAGCTGCAGTCTTTGAACCTGCCTCAACTCCCAACCACTGCTTTCACTTTGCTGCATGTGCACCTGTTATTAACCATTGTCGGAATTATCATGACTAATTGAAAATTATATCAGTGATAATGTTACGATGTGAGGTGCAGGTGAAAGAACGATACGTGGAGAGAGGGTTTTCTTGCAAAAAATAAACAGGTGTTTTATTCTTAGCCTTCCACATTATTCCACAGAAACACAAACTGCATGCACTGCCCCCTCCCCTCTCTTCCCAACCACATTTATAGGAGACTGCCCGCCTTCCCACTCCAACCTGGCCAATCAGGTCATGGTTCTGAAAGCGGAGTG
The DNA here is from genome assembly GCF_902827115.2 of Pseudochaenichthys georgianus. Classification (NCBI taxonomy): domain Eukaryota; kingdom Metazoa; phylum Chordata; class Actinopteri; order Perciformes; family Channichthyidae; genus Pseudochaenichthys; species Pseudochaenichthys georgianus. Next base: position 14,659,355 of record NC_047505.1, read on the forward strand.
AAGGCTTAAATACAAAATTAAACACTGTTGTCTACCTTTAATAAAACCCTAAAGGCTTAAGTAAATTCATTATTGTATCGCCATAAATATTATACCTTCAAGAACAACAAGGTCTGCTTAAAACGGATAGTTTTTAACCTAATTGACACTCGTAAAATCACACATTTCCTGACCAATCGCGTCCAAGACTCCACCTACTCATACGGCACATATAAGGAGTACTTTGGAGGCGTGCTCCCCATGGATGTATAATAAGAACTGGATACAGCGTGGGAGGCGGGGCCTCATTCATTCCTATGAGAGTTGCTCAATGGTGCATGATGACAAAATGGCCCAACTTTTGAGAGAGCGAAACGTCACAGATTACCCGGCATAACTGAGAAGTACCCGTATGTGCACTCATAGAGCATGCGCAACTTTAACCACGCCGCCCAAAAGGCTCGTTCACATTAAGCACGTGAATTTGCGTACACGTAACAGCACCGCGCGTTCATGACAGCATGGTACTGGATTTATATTAACGAGGCGGCAGTTAGCAGTTAGCGGCTAGCTAGTAAATTATGCTAAGTTACACATCAATCGTTATGTACTTTTATATTACGCTGACATCAGGATCTAGTGATATCCAAGCAACAGAGCTTCATTTAGCATGATACTTGTGTGGGTTGTACATGAAACCACTTGGTAATATATAAAAATGTATATGTTGAAGCCTGTTATGATCAATTGTGAGTTAAAACGTTATCTAAAAAGTAAAGCTGATGATGGATTACTGTGGTGGAGTTAAAATAACAATAGCCTATTTCGTTTTGAAATGTGATGGAGTAGAAGGATAGTAACTGTGATTATGCATGTTAAGTAGCCCACAAGTAAATAAAACAATTGCAAGTGCAATAAGAAGCTACAGGAACGTTAATCTACGTCGGTAATATTAACTTTATTTAATACAACATTTACGGTACAAGATTTACATCATACAGCCCATGTAGTATAATATTTTACAAATGATGAATTACAGCAAACATGTGCAATATATCCATTATTACAGCTCCGTGGGCAGTAAGACGATATGGTCCGTTGTTATTGTGCATCCATGGGTAAAGACAAACTCATGTATACTGAACACGTAACATGAACGTGCCGGGCGGCGCGGTCCCGTGGGTTACTGTAGATGCGCGTTCATAATGCCGAGGGAAATAACTCTCAGAATAACGTTATTAGCACATTTGTACAACTTGAGGACCGAATGTTTTTAATAAGGGCTATACAAACGTTCATACTGGGTAGTTTATTTAGTTTAAAAAAAATTATCCAACGAGTTACTTTCCCCATGTAAGTCAATGGGGAAAGTGTTTCCGGGCCCAGCAACCTAAAGGAAGTGTAGTACCGCCGTTTGACCAGCACGAATATTCTCATCAGACTCCGGCGCACTTCCTGGGGGCTTGGTGCTCCCCCTTTGAGCATTGGGACAAGATGGCCTCCAGGTCTGAACAAAGGAAATGGTGATTACTTGGTGCTTGTGTGTTTTACAGACTGACGAACACATTTAGACGCATTTTATTAGTTTGTCTATGTAAACTGTTTTTATAACTTTAACTGAAATAAAGACCACTCAGAAAAAAACATGTACTACCATTTCACACCTCCTCCCCCTCTGGCTTGCACAGGTCAGGCAAACGAGAAAGATAGTCAGCTATAAGATTGTTCTTACCGGGACAATACTGTATGGTAGTGATGTTACGTATTGCGCCGAGGCTTCGGAGCGTGTGTCGAGTAATTCCCAAAGCTTTTTGTGAAGCATGTTTCGAGGCTTGTATCGTTTTGGGCCAGTGACGTCATCGATGACAAACGAAGCCTCGCTGCCTGTCGATACCACGTGACTGCTTCAGGAAGCGATTCAGATCGGTTGAACCGTTGAACCACAACGCTCATACCCATGGATTAGTGATGGGAATTCCGGCTCTACTTGGTGAGCCGGATCATTTGGCTCGGCTCACCAAGAAGAGCCGGCTCTTTCGGCAATAACTGTGTTGTTATCATTAGCATCTGGTTAGCCAGCTATGCTAACGAATATAAGAAGCTTTTTCTACAACCAGTGAGGTAAAGGCACATCTTTATATGATCATTATAGTTATAAAAAAACAAGAGAATAAAGTAAACAGGTATAAAATACTATATGACAGTTATTAATAAAGAAGAATACAGTTTGAAAGGGGAGTGATTTGTCAAATATCCATAAATTAAAAGAAAATCTGCTTACAGTTGTGTTTGGGTGTTGAGAGATGTATCCATAGATCTCTTAATGTTGCTCTCAAAGTGCACCAGATTGATGCTTTCAACTTCAATATTTAATGCCCCCCAGACCCCCCCCCCACACTTAAATCATGTTCACATGGATAGGAAACTAAATACATTTGCACACATCTTGTGTCCATATCTTTCTGTTTTGGTGGTCACGCCACACCGTGCACGTGCATGCATACGGGAGTCATGGTGAGATATCTGGATTAAGAGTTTGCTTTTTCTTTGCACAGAATGAAATGAATGGGCTGTGATTTTAGTTTTTTTAAGCAGAGGTCAATCATTTGTACGGCCCTCTGAGGATATTGTAAAAATTAAAATGACCCTTGAGAGGAAAAAGGTTCCCCACCCCTGGTTTACCACATATTATACCTTTTAATTAAATCAAATGTAGCCCTGTTTTGACTGATGATTTATATGTGTACACATATATCAGTTAAATTATGCAATACATCCTTTGTACTGAAGTATTCAAAAGTAAAAATTACATGTTTAATATAAATGATTTGCTGTGGCCAATTGTTTTCATTGCATTTACAGACCCGCGTAACTCTCTGATACCACCCAATGAATGCATTGACTTGCTTGTAGAACCACGCTACACAAAACAGATAGCAACACCTATAAAGCAGTGATAAAACCGCTTCTTAAAAAGCACAACCTCGATCCATAGGTTTTAGCCACCTATAGACCTATTTCTAATCTTCCGTTCCTCTCAAAAATTATTGAGAAAGCGGTCGCAAAACAGTTGTGTGATTACTTAAAAAACAATGATTTATTTGAAGATTTTCAGTCTGGCTTTAGAACACATCATAGCACAGAGACAGCTCTGGTTAAAGTCACAGATGACATTCTAATAGCCTCAGACAAGGGACTTGTCTCTATTCTTGTTTTGCTCGATCTCAGTGCTGCATTTGATACTATCGACCATGATATCCTATTGCAAAGACTAGAGCACTTAGTTGGCATACAGGGAACTGCTTTAGGCTGGTTTAGGTCCTATCTATCTGAACGCTCTCAGTTTGTACGTGTTAACGATGAATCTTCCACGCAAACCAAAGTTAGCCATGGAGTGCCACAGGGCTCAGTGCTCGGACCTATTTTGTTCACATTATATATGCTTCCGTTAGGCAATATTATAAGGAATCATTCTGTAAACTTTCATTGTTGATGATACTCAACTATATTTATCAATCAAGCCTGATGAAATTAATCATCTAAATAAAATTCAAGACTGCCTTAAGGACTTAAAAACGTGGATGACCTTAAACTTTTTGATGTTAAACACGACCAAAACTGAAGTTATTGTACTTGGCCAGAAGAATCTACGAAACAAATTATCTAAAGATATACTAACTATGGATGGCATTAATTTGGCCTCCAGTGAGACTGTAAGGAATCTTGGTGTTATATTTGATCAGGATTTATCCTTTAACGCCCACATAAAATCAATTTCAACGACCGCCTACTTCCATCTACGTAACATTGCAAAAATCAGGCATATCTTGCCTCAAAACGATGCAGAGAAACTAGTCCATGCATTTGTTACTTCTAGGCTGGATTATTGTAACTCTTTATTATCAGGGAGTACCAAGAAGTCAGTCAAGTCGCTTCAGCTGATTCAAAATGCTGCAGCTTGTGTACTAACCAGAGTTAGGAAAAGGGACCACATTACTCCTGTTCTGGCTCCCTTACACTGGCTCCCTATAGAACACAGGATAGAATTTAAAATTCTTCTTCTCGCCTACAAAGCCCTTAATGGGCAGGCGCCATCTTACCTTAAAGAACTCATTATACCCTACTGTCCTACTAGGGCATTGCGTTCCAAGAATGCAGGGTTGTTGGTTGTTCCTAGAATCTTTAAAAGTACAATGGGAGCCAGCTTCTTATCAAGCTCCACATTTGTGGAATCAGCTTCCAGTTTGTGTTCGGGCGGCAGACACCCTATCCGTTTTTAAGAGTGTGCTTAAGACCTTCCTTTTTGATAAAGCTTATAGTTAGGGCTGATTAGATTCAGCCCCTAGTTTTGCTGATATAGGCTTAGTTTGTCGGGGGACATCTTACTTCTTCCTTCTCTCTGTCTATACCTGTGTACTCTCATGTTCCGATTAACCCAGCTTCCCCAAATGTCTTTCTTTCTGGTGTCTATATACGCTGGGATCCGGAGTCATGGATGATCCTGCGGTCCTGTGTCCTGGATCGCGAGCCCTGGATCGCGAGTCGTGTTTGTGGTCCTGGATCATCGGTCCTGGATGGATATCCTCGTGGATTCATCTTCCTATTATACACACATGCATTTCCAAACATTTGGACTACCTATGTTGCAAATGTATTATCTTTTCAATTTACACACGGCATCTATTGCACGTCTGTCTGTCCTGGGAGAGGGATCCCTCCTCTGTTGCTCTCCCTGAGGTTTCCCCCATTTTTCCCTTTAAACTGGGTTTTCTTCGGAAGTTTTTCCTTGTACGATGTGAGGGTCTAAGGACAGAGGGTGTCGTATTGTCATACTGATATTCTGTACACACTGTGAAGACCACTGAGACAAATGTAACATTTGTGATATTGGGCTATATAAATAAACATTGATTAATTGATTGATTGATTGATTGATTGATTGATTGATTGATTGATTGATAAAAACTATTTAAAAAAAATACCAAAAAGATCCTGCATTTTAGCCATGCCTCATTTCGCTCTATTTGCTCTTTCCAGCGCTGTTTTTGCAGGGGGCTGATTCTGTGAGCTGCAGCTGACCACGCCACCCTGCAGGAGAGGGGAGCGTGCTTTGAGATTAGCTGCTAGGCTGCAGCGGGGAGAAGAGGGGGACAAAAAGAGATCTCCGTCCTCCGTGTTTTATTCTTATAGAAGTAAGAAGAGAAGTAATGGGGCAGAAACCCTCCTTTTTACGCAGCGGTCCAGACATAGACATCAAACGGCGACACATATTCAGTTGCCAGTTACTTTGGCATTAGGGCAGGGATATCTAGATACTTTCCAAGGTTTGACATAATGAATTGTGCTACTTTTAAAGCAAGCAACGATGTTTTCAAATCTGTAATCAAAAAGCTCCTCAAAAACACTATCGAAGCAGTTCCTGCTGTTGTTACGTTAGCTCAAACAGTAACAACGGACTACTTTTTTTAGCGGATGCATGTCAATTTAAATCAATACAACTATTTTTTAAATCAATAAAATCATTTTCTAAATCCATAAAAGCATTTCAATTAATATTGGGAGTAATTTCGTTACTTTGTTGAGAATGTGGCCATGTGTATTAAGCGGCATAATGTGCCTTCATGCCGATCGAGATCCCTCCGCAAAAACAAAACAAAAAACGGCTCGTTCGCGGGCGAGAGCCGGGTCCCGTCGTTCACTTAAAAGAGCCGTGTCTTAGAGCTCTTAGTGATGTGTCAGCTCGTTCGCGTCCGACACATCACTACCATGGATGTATAATAACAATATAACCCCTCCTGTACCCGGGCCCGGTGACACGATGGAATTAAGAGAGCTCAGACCCTCACTTATATAGAGGTCAGAACATGTCATAAGTATCAATGAATAAAAGCATAAATAAAAGTAGGAACAAAAACATCAATAAATACAGGAATACATATGTTGCAGTGTTTTCAGGGAGCTGTAGTGTGTGCTGTGGCTCAGCTGGAAAGCAGTTGACTCATGACGCAGGGTCCCTGGTTCGACGACTGAACAATACGTATTTGTTGTTGTTTATAAAAGCTACAGCTAAATGAGATAATATAGTTAATGTATTCTTTGATATGGTTTAGCCTTTCTCAGGCTACAACATGGTTAAGTTTATGAATATTATTAAGGAACACAAATCCCTCTTTGCAATGTTTACCAGCCTCCTTATGTTACAGTAGAGCGAAGGAAGCAGGTAGGACCCAAATGCAGATTAAAGAACAAATAATTCCTTTATTTCAAGGCTATGCTGACAAATACAGAACAGAACACTCACCGAGGACAAGCCAATACACAAGACAACCCGACAAAGAGAGACAGAAAACCCAGAACTTAAATACACCCAGGACTAATCACATAAACACGAGACAGGTGAGGAGGGAGGAGAAAACACATGGGTACCAGGTGAACACAATTGGGTAATCAGAGAGGGAAACCGACAGAAAGCAAACCGGCAGGAAACGGGGGTGAACACTTTACAAAATAAAATAGGAAACCCAAAGATAGAAAAGGACAAGAAAAACACCAACACAGACAAATCCTAACACCTTAGGCTTTTCAATCACAATCATTCAACTGGAATAAATAAAATATTGTTAACATGAAAATATGATTTTATGTTCGTTGTTTAGAGTTATTCTAAGGCTTTACTCATTGTGAACTCGGTATGAGATAGAGCAAACTGTTGAGATGTACAATCTGCCTGTTTTACACACTTTGACCAACAGGGGGTTTGTGTTCAAATGAAGCCCATGATGAAGCCTCATGAGATGAACCCTTTTGCGAACCAATTGGCTGGAAAGCTTCAAAGCTTCATATGGCTTCATCTCGCCATCACTACTGTATGGTGAACTGGTATGGCTGGAGGGCTAGGCACCAACGTATAATCCTTGCATTCTGATGCTGCTTAGATTGCATCCACTTCAAAGGTCTGTGGTCTGTCTGCAACACAAACTCTCTTCCAATAAGGTAATATTTCAATGAATCTATTGCCCACTGTATAGCCAGTCCCTCTTTTTACACCGTAGAGTACTTTTTTCCCGGTCAAACAGTTTCTTACTCAGGAACAGTATAGGCTTCTCTTCGCTAGGCTCTCCTTGGGCTAGCACTGCTCCTAGTCCAACACCAGAGGCATCAACTTGCACAAGAAATTGTTTTGTGAAGTCCGGGCTCTGCAACACAGGAGCTTGACAGATCTGCCTCTTTAATGCCTGGAAGGCATTTTCACACTCATCATTCCACACTAGTTTAGTGGGAGATTTTTTTGTTAGATCAGTAAGTGGGGCAGCTAATGTAGCAAAGTGGGGAACAAACCTTCTGTACCACCCCACCAGGCCTAAAAAGGACCTTACTTGCTTCTTTGTCTGGGGTCTGGGTATTACCTGTATGGCCTTTACCTTCTCCACTTGTGGTCGTACTTGCCCACGTCCAACCAGGTATCCAAGGTATGTCACATCCTCTTGAGCCCAGGAACACTTGTTGGCATTCAGGGTCAGCCCGGCTTCCTGTATCTTGCCCAACACAGCTTTAAGATGCTGCAGATGTTCTTCCCAGGATTCACTGTAGATTACCACATCATCTAGGTAGGCTTCTGCAAACCTGGTACAATCATTAAGAACAATGTCCATTAATCTTTGAAAGGTTGTAGGCGCTCCATGAAGACCAAAGGGTAGTACAGTGTAATGAAACAAACCCATTCCTGGAATCTGAAAAGCTGTATACTCTTTGCAGGCTGGCTCAAGAGGCACCTGCCAGTAACCTTTACAGAGGTCTAAAGCTGTGATGTACTTAGCTTTCCCCAACTTCTCCAGTAGCTCGTAAATACGCGGCATAGGGTATGAATCAAAACAGGAAATGCTGTTCAGCTTCCTCATGTCTGAGCAGAATCGAGGTTCAGTGGTGTTTTTCTTAGGAACAAGCACTATAGGATTTGACCACTCACTTCTAGATGGTTCAATGACTCCCATGTCCAACATCAACTCCACCTCCTTCCTCAGTGGTTCCATCATTCTTTCAGGAATCCTGTAAGACTTCAGGCGAACAGGTTTAGTGTCCTTCAGTATAATGTTATGCTTTATCACATCAGTGCGTCCAGGTTTTTCTGAGAACAATGCTGGGAAAGATTGTTTAAGCTCACCCAGTTGATGCCCCTGATCCAAACTCAGATGCTCCGGAGGGGCCTGGGGTTTACACTTCTCTCTGTGCGGCACCATGTCAGCCTCCTCTGTTTCCACCGCATCCTCTTCTTCCAGCTGGACATCTTGGATCATCAGAACATGTTCTCTACCCGCCTTCTGGTTTTTCTTGTCATGATATTCTTTTAAAAGGTTTACATGCAACAACTGTTTGCACTTTATTTTATCAGGACAGAGAATTTCATAGGTCACAGGGCCTGCCTTTCGGGTTACTGTATAAGGGCCTTGCCACTTGGCTAGTAACTTACTTGGCCCTGTAGGGAGCAGTATCAAGACTTTCTGGCCAGCTTTCAGCTCTCTTTCTCGAGAACGTTTGTCGTACCACACCTTCTGCTTATGTTGAGCTTCATGCATGTGTTCTTTGACCATTTCTCTGTAACTGTCCAGTTTGTCTCTCATCTGCAGAATGTAAGAGATGATGCTGTTGGTTGTTGTTCTCACTGCCTCATCAGCCACCCAGTTCTCCTTCAGCACGTCCAAAGGGCCTCTGCCATATAACCACTCAAAAGAGGAGAAACCAGTATCCCAATCTTTTCCAGTATCATAAATACATGTTCTCAACATTTGTTTCAGTGTACCATTAAAACGTTCTACCAGACCATCAGTTTCAGGGTGGTATGGAGTTGTTCTGATCCCTTTAACCCCAAGTTGCGAGTACAGTGACTTCATCAGATGGGACATAAAGTTGGTACCTTGATCTGTTAAGATCTCTTTCGCGATGCCCACTCTAGAGAATAGCTCTACTAAACACCGCACTATATGTTTGACCTGAATGAACCGCAATGGATAGACATCTGGATATCTGGTGGCGTAGTCACAAATAACCAGGGCAAACCTGTAACCCTTGCTACTTTTTGGCAGAGGACCAATTATATCCATGGCTATTCTTTCATAAGGTACACTCATTATTGGCAATGGTTGTACAGGGGCTCTGTTTGAAAGTTTGGTAGGAGCCACAACCTGACACTCATGGCACGTTTTACAGTAATCAATTACCTCTCTGTATAATCCTGTCCAATAGAAACGCTGAGTAATGCGGTCATACGTTTTTGCCTGCCCCAGATGCCCAGCCCATGGCACAGTATGACCCACATGCAGGATTACATGGCAAAACTCTTTAGGAATGACTAGCCTAGGTTTCTCTATGTCTGCCAAATACAAAAGGTTGTCTTTTATGATGAAGGGATCCCCAATTAGATTGTTCAGCCCCCCTATGTTTGCATCTTCCTCCCCATTTACTTTTCATGCTTTTGAAAATAGAGGTTTAAGAGATGGGTCATTCTCCTGACTCTCTCGGAAGTTATCTGGGATTTGCCATTGAGGCTCTATGAGGGGAGTTACAGGGAGAGTAAGCTCAGGGCATTTAGCCTTATCGTGATTTCTGTTTTTCTCTTGCCGGCGCTGTCGACCTAGTTTTCTTAAGCTTATCACCCCCTTCACACAAACTATCATCTGCATCTGGTAAAGGTTCTAACCCCTTAGTCATACAGCGTGTAGCTACGTAGGAGTACGCTAGTGAGTTTTGCTGTACCAAGTGGTCTAAGATTGGCAAATCATCTCCAAGGATCACGTCATAAGCTAGGTGCTCTAGCACACCAACAGTTAGCATAAAGGATTGCCCTTCAACCTCAATGATAACATCTGCAGTTGGGTAATCTTTTTACAACCATGAACCATGAACACATGTGATATTTACCCTGCCATCAATCATCATCATCATCATCAGCTATTGCATTGCTAAGTAAGCTGGACTTCACCAAGGATTGTGAACTACCAGTGTCAGCTAGGGCTTTCACTGCTTGACCATTTACAGTGACATCTACTACGTGTCTATGTGAAACAATTCCACTATCAGTAACATTAGCATGGTCAACACTTTCTGCACGAGGTACCGAACACATCTCAACCGACTTAGACTTTCTTAATGGACACAATGAAGCCTTGTGACCAGGTTGCTGACAGTAGTAACATATAAAGTTCGTTTTTAAGTTTGGATATGCAGGTTTCTTACCAACCCCAGTGTCCATGCTCTCAACAGTTGGCCAAGTGTGAGGTTTGCTCTCCCCATACCTTGGCTTCCCAACAGTCACTCTTTTCTTTGAAGGTTCCCTGTGGGCCGCTGCATACCGTTCTGCCAGATCTGCCGCTTCTTCCCCAGTCTGGGGATTGTGCTCCTTGACCCAGGTGCGAACGTCTGGTTGAAGCATACGGAGGTACTGCTCCAAAACGATAGTCTCTCCAATCTCCTCCTTAGTACGGCTGTTCGGTCTCATCCATCATTTGTAAAGCCCCTTAACCCTCTGGAGTCGGTGGACGCGCCGGCGCGTCCAAGTGCGCATAATTTTACGTAATTAATCATATATTTTCGATTATAAGGAGTAGAAACATGATTCAGATATCCGCGGAATCGCCGGAAGGGTAGCTTTCCAGCAGTATCTCCTGTGAGACTGTAACCAGGGCACAACAGCCAATATGGCCGCTCAAAGCAGCTTGACTTTACACTGTGTGGGATTGGTGGATTCGTGTGTCCGTCAAGGAAATCTCAGCCGGCAGACATCATGGTCTGAAATGACCAATGGACATCGAGAAATCACTAAGGACCTACCCACCGAGTAAAAAAAACATAAACCACGTTTCTCCCATCAGTTTACGTCAGTGTGGAGAGAGAGAGAGAGAGAGAGAGAGAGAGAGAGAGAGAGAGAGAGAGAGAGAGAGAGAGAGAGAGACAGACAGAGAAAATGGCTAAAAAAAGTTGCCGACTTCACTCGAGATTTTTTTCGCTAGCAGCAGTAGAGCCTCAGATGTTCAGAACCTGAAGTCTTCGACTCTTCTGAAGAAGAAGAACACAAAGACAACAACAAGGATCCATTTGGACATGGGTAAGTGTAAATATTACAGTAATAGTGTACTGGCAATGTGTGGGGAATACCACGAAAATGAACAATAGGTTTATTGATATATATTTGTTATCGATAGTCATGAACTTTTTCTTGGGACAAAATAGACTCCATTAGCAAACGTTTACTCTGTGTTAACGTTATTTTGGTGTGTAAAAATGAGATTACATGTGTAGATGATTAAATTAATCATTTATTCGTCCCACAACGGAGACATTTACAGTGACATGATTTTGCCATCGATTATTGTATCATACTGTTCTGTACAGATGAGACTTTGTCATAGATTTATTTATGTATGCCTGTTATTATTTTACCGTCCTGTACAGATGACACTTTGTAATCAGATGTAGCATATGTATATGTGTGTCTGTGATTTTATACTGAATGTAAAGTAACTGGAAATACCTGTGTGTGTGTGTGTGTGTGTGTGTGTGTGTGTGTGTGTGTGTGTGTGTGTGTGTGTGTGTGTGTGTGTGTGTGTGTGTGTGTGTGTGTGTGTGTGTGTGTGTGTGTGTGTGTGTGTGAGAGAGATCGAGAGAGACTCCTTTTCCAACCTCCCAAACTTTCTTTTTATGTGTGCATTTTTATTTGTGCTTGAGCAACATTTTACTTGAACTTTATTTCAATGAAATTAGTTGTAATTGTTGTCCTACATTTTTATTTGTTTTACAGAGATGTTTCACAGCTGTCTGGGCCTAGTGGCCCACAGGTGGCGTTTATCCAGCAGCCACAACATCCATCTGTGCCGGCCCCCAGGTCAAGATCTACTGTGGCTCAAGGGCCTTCACTAGAGCCATCACCACCAAGGACCAGCAGCCTCCACCTCCATCTGCGGCTGCCACCAGGTCAAGATACACCTCAGCACAAAGGCTCCACCACAGCCATCACCTTCAACCCAGCCAGCAAGGAGGTCTCGTGGAGGTCTCGTATAGCACTTGTACACCCCACCTACACAGCAGCCCATGCACCATCACCCCCACCTACACAGCAGCCAGACCCACTGTCTTGGAAGACAGACAAAGACCTTGACACTGTCTTGACATTTATAATGAATAGTTGGTTGAAAGTTCTGATGTTCAATATTGTAAATAGTTAGATTTTCCAGTTTCTTATATTTATATAAATAGTTGGTTGAAAAAAACATTTATAATAAATTGTTGGTTGAAAAAAAAAGGTTGAATGCTCAATTTGTATTTGTACACATCACATGAACCTTGGTATGTAATATGAAGTCATTATTCAGTCCTGATGTATCTCAGTCCCTGCTGTGGTGAAAGTAGAGTGATAAACACACATTTTTTTTCATTTTAGACATGAATTACACATTTATATACAGTGTAATTCAAATATTTCACTGCTTTTGTGATCCTAAGACTTTGGTAACCAAATCTAAAACACCAAAACATTTCGATCACATGAGTAAATTTGTGTTTTCATAAGAGTTTTGAAGATTTTCTGAAAATCGGATGTAACATTTTAAGCTTTTGAGCTACTTATCTCATCAAACAGTGCTCTAAGGTGAGTAATTTGCATATATAGCAATACCAGAGATTGTCCTGAACATTTTGATATTTAACACATTGGGTGAGAAGAAACACATTTAAAAGGGGATTTAAGAAAACATCAAAAATTAGAGAAAATACCCTTAGACTCCAGAGGGTTAATACGGTTGTAGGTTTCTCTTACAGTCTCTCCCACTGGCAAAATGGTGCTCCGGAACCGCTGTCTGTAAGTTTCTTCAGTCATATTAAACGTCATTAACACTGCTGCTTTAACTGCTTCATATGACTCTGACTGTTCCTCATCCATTCCAGCATAGGCCTCAAGAGCTCTTCCTGTCAACAAGGTTACTACTCTCGCGGCCCACTCAAATGGCTGCCACCCCCATGTTCTGGCCATCCGTTCAAACCGAACAAAAACACTTTCCGAGTCTTCACCTTCTTTGAAGTCAGGTATCCTTGGCTCACTTACATAGGGCCTTGCTGTTCGGATTGGTGGATCAATTGTTACGATTATTGTGTTATGTCACGTTTTCTATGTCTTGGTTTGGGTGTTTTGCTGTTCTCCCCGTCATATTTTCCTCTTGGTATATTGTCTGGTCCTTTTCCCTGTGTTTTTCCTCCTGTCGTTAGTTTCCCTGGTGTGTCTAATTTCCTGATTGTTTTTACCTGTCACTCCTTGTGTGTCTCCTGTGCTCATCAGTGTCAGCCCCACCCCTGATTATTCCCAACTGTGTCTAGTTACCCTGTGTTTAAATTCCCCTGTCTCCCAGTGTTCAGTGGCGGTTCGTCTTGTGATTTGGCTTGTCCTCGGTGAGTGTTCTGTTCTGCCTGTGTATATATAGCCTTGGAATAAAGGAATTATTTTTACTTTAATCTGCATTTGGGTCCTACCTGCTTCACACATCGTAACATCAATATTCTGCAGAGGCTGGACAGGCCAATCGAATAAGGAGGCAGGCCTGCTAGTTTGAAGTGGATTGAATTTTCCATGTGGCTCAGCTTTTAGCAGGTGTGTCGAGGTTTCAGCTTGGAGCCTTGGATTATCAGCACGCATTGCATAGGGATGCTGTTGAACAGGGTCATAGTATACTTCTGAGTCCTGCCTTGACTTTGAATCCATGTCACTTCTTAATTGTTTCATCTGTTCAAAAAGTATTGCCTCAGTCTGCTTAGACCTGTGCACAAACTCTCTAATTTCTTCCATGAAGCTTACTGTAGAGAGTTCCTCACCCGCAGTATGGGCTGTAAACACTTTGGGGCGAACCACCCGCTCTTCCTCATCTTCTTCACTTTCAGCTGCCATGGCTCCCTCAAGTGGAGATCCTTCTACCATTGTCCCTCATCTTTTTTCTTTCTCCATGTCTGGCAAGGCTGTGGCCCTTGCCTGACGACCTCTTCCACGTCCACCTTTCATTTAGTCACTCTGTCCTCTAAGACTCCTCACAGACGTTTAAATATCCCACTTCTGACACCAATTGTTACGATGTGAGGTGCGGGTGAAAGAACGATATGTGGAGAGAGGGTTTTCTTGCAAAAAATAAAAAGGCGTTTTATTCTTAGCCTTCCACATTATTCCACAGAAACACAAACTGCATGCCTCGTGCTGCATTCACCAGCAAGGAACAAACACAAAAACGAATGCCCTTCCCCTCTCTTCCCAACCACATTTACAGGAGACTGCCCGCCTTCCCACTCCAACCTGGCCAATCATGTCATTTTCATTTAATTTCAAACCTTTATTTATACAGATAAATCCCATTGAGATCATTGATCTCTTTTTCAAGGGAGACCTGCTCAAGTAGTTTCACATGAAACATAAAAACATAAATAGAACAACAAAAGGACATCATACAGCATCATTTACATAATTATCCACATAAACAGGTACCAATAGCTTCCGATTGACTAGCATCCAACCGAGCTTTAAAAACATTTAGTGGCACCAGATTGTTCAGTTTCCATTTAATTTGCAGACTATTCCAAGACAGAGGAGCTGCACATCTAAAAGCTGTCTTCCCTAAGACAGTCCTAGCAGTTGGCACATTTAATAAAACCACAGCATTCGATCTCAGGCAGTAGCCACTTACAATTTTCCGTGAGATCAGGGAGCAGATATAAGATGGAAGTTTCCCTAACATGGCTTTGTATATAAAAATGTACCAGTGACTGAGCCTCCGTACAGTTAGTGAAAGCAAACCAGCCCTTGCATACAGGGTACAGTGATGGGTTAATGCTTTACAGTTTGTCACAAATCTTAGTGCACTGTGATACGCAGCATCTAACTTGACCAGGATATTGGCAGGTGCATTCATATACATCAAATCACCACAGTCCAGCACAGGTAAAAAGGTCACAGTGACTAGCCTTTTCCTGGCCTCAAGCGAGAAACAGGACTTGTTCCTGTAGAAGAAACCTAGCCTAACCCTCAGCTTTTTAAGCAGGATATTGACATGAAGTTTAAAAGTGAGCCAGATACCAAGATATTTGTAACAGGTAACCACTTCATGGTTCTGAAAGCGGAGTGAAGGGTTAAATACAAAATTAAACACTGTTGTCTACCTTTAATAAAACCCTAAAGGCTTAAGTAAATTCATTATTGCATCGCCATAAATAGTATACCTTCGAGAACAACAAGGTCTGCTTAAAACGGATAGTTTTTAACCTAATTGACACTCACAAAATCACACATTTCCTGACCAATCACGTCCAAGACTCCGCCTACTCATACGGCACATATAAGGAGTACTTTGGATGCGTGCTCCCCCTTTGAATACTGGGACAAGATGGCCTCCAGGTCTGAACAAAGGAAATGGTGATTACTTGGTGCTTGTGTGTTTTACAGACTGACAAACAAATTTAGACGCATTTTATTAGTTTGTCTATGTAAACTGTTTTTATAACTTTAACTGAAATAAAGACAACTCAGAAAAAAACATGTACTACCTTTCTTAACAAACAAATAGTTAAGACCAACATGTTAGTGAGGGAGTGTGTGCGCTTCCTCACAGATAAGATTTGGTTTATTTGTATTTACTAATCTCGTATTTCTAAAAGGATCCTCTGTCTTAATTAAATAGAGTTGATCATTTAGAGCACGCAATTGATGTCCCAGTGATGTTTCATTTATGACAACATAATCATCCCATTTATGTTGATAGATATGTTGAATATACAGATTTTATTATGCCATTAGCCTTTGTTTTCCTATTACTTCCAGCTACTGTAACTGAGAGAGCTTTAAGATCAAGCTGTTGATAGTTGTTGCTTAGTTGAGGGACAAAAGAGGTTTGTTTTCTTTTTTTTAAAGATTTGTTCTTAATAATGTTCTTCATTATTATAAGTTGTGCAATTAAGCTTAGTGTTGTGGTCATTCTCGATGACTCAGCCAATATTATTGTCTGTTTTTTTATATCAACTACCCTAACTAATCTATACACTCTGGTCACATGGTGTGTATTGGCATTTGAAACAAGCGCCATATTCAACAGCCTTTGAAAACATGTAGAATGTGATTTAAATAACAGAAGAGCCTTATGGTTTCACTGTCCGAACGCACATCATTAAATAAATGGTATGACATTTTGGGCAATATGCTTCAACATGTGAATAATAAAAACGTTATATTTTGTTTAATCTTAATCTCTGTTTGCAAATGTATGCATTTTATTAGTTATCTGTTGACATGAGATCAGATTTTGGTATCGGGAGCGTTGTGCTTTCCACTTAAGTAGTTTGAGTGGACTTTGGTTGAATGCTGGTGAACAGTCCACGAGGGGAGCAAAAGAGGCAGAACACATTTGCCAAAATGCAAACTCAGAACCCTTCTGCTAGCTAGCGTTGATTCATCTTTCAATGTATCTCTGCCAACATAAATCTGTATACGAATGGAGGGAAACAATCCGGTCCTCTGTCAACTCCAACTCCATCCTCACATCTCAACCTGATTATCAGACTGAAATAATTACCTGCGGAAGAGGAGGTCTTGCTATTGATACTTGTTATCCGGTTATCCACAAGCTAAACTAGAACCCCAGAAATACTGGTCACTTCCCCAAGAGCCTAATCATCGTCGGACCAATAGCCAATGGGTTCGGAAAGTGTCTTTGCATTAGCAGAAACATAGAAATGTGATTTGGTTTTTGGAGTTGTTACTTTGCCCCTGCTTTTAGTCTTGGCTCTACCTTCATAATATCGATGTTGTGAAGAGATTAAAGGTTACCTATCATGCAATTTGTAGGCAATAGCATAGGTCTCAGATATATACAAATATATAACAAACATGTCTATGAAGTGTTTTGCTCAAAATACCAAACAGATCACCCATTCTAGCAATGCCTCATATCTCTCTATTTCACTTCCTGTTTCAAAAGTGCTGATTTGGGGTATAAAGCTTTACAACAACAAACAATGTGATTTAAAAAAAAAAGGAGGGAGCTGAGCTCATGCAGGGGCGGATCTAGACAAATATTCATGGGGTGGCAAGAGGGTGGCAGGAGATTCTGAGGGGTGGCATTCCCTGACAGAAGTATATGCTGATTTAAATCGCAATCATATCAATCAATTAGGGGTGTAATGGTACACGTACCCGTACTGAAATTATTCGGTACGGGCCCTTCGGTTCGGTACAGGTGTGTACCGAAGTGTACCGAACGAATATAGGCAAGGCAAGGCAAGGCAAGTTTATTTATATAGCACTTTTCGACGCAGGGTAATTCAAAGTGCTTTACAAAAAAGAAATGAAAGACATTAAGCATTAAAAAAGAAAAGCTAATAAAATAAACATTAAGGAAAAATACATGGA
Source organism: Pseudochaenichthys georgianus (assembly GCF_902827115.2). NCBI lineage: Eukaryota > Metazoa > Chordata > Actinopteri > Perciformes > Channichthyidae > Pseudochaenichthys > Pseudochaenichthys georgianus. The sequence continues at coordinate 14,676,756 of NC_047505.1, forward strand.
TAAAAGTTACAGTGCAGTCTAAAATATGAATAGTTCAATTAAACATTACAAGAAAAAGTACATGGATAAAAGTTACAGTGCTAATAAAATAAACATTAAGGAAAAATACATGGATAAAAGTTACAGTGCAGTCTAAAATATGATTTAATTTAGACAGACTTTCTTCACCATATTTTGCTCGCATGACATCCACAATCGGACCCTCAGGAGGCTGTACACACCCCCTCCCCTGCTTTGCTTCCATAACAAAGTTTTTAAAGTGTTACCAAAACACTCCGTGTTACCAAAACACTATTTTTCATCCGTCGATGCCAGATATTCCAAATATCTCTGCTTTCGAGCAGTCCCTCTCATAAATGTCATGGAGTTTAATTACGTTTAGAAAAAGTACATGGATAAAAGTTACAGTGCAGTTTAAGATATGAAAAGTTCAATAAAAGCAGCGACAAAAAGAAAAGTCTTCAGCCTGGATTTAAAAGTAGTAAGAGTTGCAGCGGACCTGCAGGTTTCTGGGAGTTTGTTCCAGATATTTGGAGCATAATAACTGAACGCTGCTTTACCATGTTTAGTTCTGACTCTGGGGACAGTAAGCTGACCAGTCCCTGAAGACCTGAGAGATCTGGATGGTTCATAGTTTAGCAGGAGGTCAGTAATGTATTTTGGGCCTAAACCATTCAGTGCTTTATAAACCAGCATCAATATTTTGAAATCTATTCTTTGACACACAGGAAGCCAGTGTAAAGACTTCAGAACAGGAGTGATGTGGTTCACTTTCTTAGTGTTAGTGAGGACTCGAGCAGCGGCGTTCTGAATCAGCTGCAGCTTTCTAATAGATTTTTTAGTGAGACCTGTGAAGACACCATTGCAGTAGTCGAGTCTACTGAAGATAAAGGCATGGACAAGTTTTTCCAAATCCTGCTGTGACATTAGTCTTTTAATCCTAGATATATTCTTTAGGTGATAGTAGGCTGATTTAGTAACTGTTTTAATGTGACTGTTGAAACTCAGGTCAGAGTCCATGACTACACCTAGATTCCTGGCTTTATCTGTTGGTTTGAACATTGCAGACTGAAGCTCAGCGCTAACTTTTAAACGTTCTGCCTTGGCTCCAAAGACCATTACCTCAGTTTTATCTTTGTTTAATTGGAGAAAGTTCTGACACATCCAGTCATTGATTTGTTCAATGCACTTACTCAGTGTTTGAATTGGAGCATAGTCTCCTGGTGAAATTGTTACGTACATTTGTGTGTCATCTGCATAGCTATGGTAACTTATTTTGTTGTTCTTCATTATCTGAGCCAGTGGTAGCATGTAGATGTTAAAGAGAAGAGGCCCCAAGATGGAGCCTTGAGGAACCCCACATGTCATATTTGTCAACTCAGATGTGTATTTACCTATAGAAACAAAGTTGTTTCTATCCTTTAAGTAGGATTTAAACCAATTTAAACCCAGTTTTCCAGTCGGTCTAGTAATATGCTGTGGTCAACAGTGTCAAAGGCAGCACTGAGATCTAATAATACTAACACTGAAGTTCTGCCACTGTCTGTGTTTAAGTGGATGTCGTTAAAGACCTTTACAAGAGCAGTCTCAGTGCTGTGGTTTGGACGAAAGCCTGACTGGAACACATCGAAACAACCATTTAAATGCAAGAAATTACTCAACTGTTAAAAAACAACTTTTTCAATGATCTTACCTAGAAATGGCAGGTTTGATATGGGCCTGTAATTGTTCATTACTGAAGCATCTAGATTATTCTTTTTTAAGAGCGGTTTAATGACTGCAGTTTTCAGGGCCTGTGGAAAAATACCTGAGTGAAGAGATTTGTTTACTATATGAAGTAGTTCTGAGGCCATGCAAGGCAAAACATCCTTGAAAAATCCTGTTGGAATAATATCAAGGCAGCAGGAGGAGGACTTCAGAAGTTGTATAATGTCCTCTAGGTTTTTATCATTAATCTGATGGAATTGTGTCATGATGTCTGAATTGATGTTAAGTGGACACAGAGACAGCACATTTGCTGTTCCTGATGCAGAGGCACTGACTGCTTGTCTGATTTTCTGAATTTTGTCAGTGAAAAAGGAGGCAAAATCATTGCACGCCCTGGTGGTTAGAAATTCAGAGGCTACTGACACTGGGGGGTTAGTTAGTCTGTCGACGGTAGCAAACAAGGCACGTGCGTTGTTTTTGTTTTTGGTAATGATGTCAGAGAAGAATGATTGTCGTGCGTTTTTCAATTCCAAATTATAAAGGCCAAGTCTCTCTTTATAAATTTCAAAGTGAACCTGGAGATTTGTTTTTCGCCACCTGCGTTCAGCTTTTCGACATTCTCTTTTTTCTGTTTTAACGGTCATGGCCTTTCTCCATGGAGATATTTTCTTCCCAGTCACTTCCTTTACCTTAATTGGAGCAATGGCATCTATAACATTTTTCATTTTTGAATTAAAATGATCTACTAGCTCATCTACTGAGATGTTAGCAGTGGCAAGTGTGGAAGAAAAATTCTGAGTAAACATTTCCCTAGTATTTTCAGTTAAATATCGCTTTGTGGTTACCTCTTTTGAACACTTGTGTGAACAGAAATAGAGCTCTCAAAGAAAACACAGGAATGGTCAGAGAGCGCAACATCAGTCACCACAACCTTAGAGATATTCAGACCCTTTGAGATAATTAAGTCCAGAGTGTGCCCCTTATTGTGCGTGGGCTCCGTCACATGCTGAGTCAGTCCATAGCTATCAAGAACACAAAACAGTTCTTTAGCCCCTCTGTCCTGGGGGTTGTCAACATGGATGTTAAAATCACCAACAATGACTAGACGGTCAAAGTCAATACACACTATAGACAGCAGTTCAGTAAAGTCATCAAAAAAAACTTGCACTGTATTTGGGTGGCCTATAGATATTTAGGAACAGAGCTCGAGAGGAGCATTTCAGCTGAAAGGCCACATATTCAAAAGAATCAAAGTTTCCATACGATGTCTTCCTGCATTGAAGGGAATCATTGAACAGAATAGCAACTCCACCCCCTTTCTTATGCATTCTTTCCTGACTCATAAAACTAAAGTTGGGAGGGGTTGATTCGATAAGAACAGCTGCACTGTTATTTTGTTCAATCCAAGTTTCTGTTAAAAACATAAAATCAAGATTGTGCTCAGTGATAAAATCATTGATTAAAAATGTTTTTCCTGCCAAAGACCTGACATTTAATAAAGCTAGTTTAAGTTTGTTAAACACACTATCAGTCATGTTTTTTGTAACAAGCTGTGGCTGACATGGAATCACTGCTAAATTAGATAAACTCACACAAACGTTTGAGCGCTTCCTGTATCTAAGATGATTTACCGCTCTTAATCTATTACCTATCAACACAGATATCGGCAAAGCTACTGGCAGGCAGGGCCCTGGCATGTCCTGGAAAGAGTTGAGAGTGCCATACGCCCTTGAGCCTGGACCCAGCAGATATCAGTTTGCAGATTGTTTTGGTTTGGATGATTGTGGTAGGCATGGTGATGAAGCCGGGAGAGATGGTGCGCATCTCTGCTTCGGTGATTTTGGTGGGCGTCGTTGAGGGGCAGGGGTAAAGGACATGCTGCCAGCCCTGCGTAACGCCTTAGTTTGGTCTTTGAAATCCAGGAAGGAATCGGTGCCAGCCCTCTGTATCTCCTTCATGTGTTCAACGATCTCCAGGATGGTGGGCGTGGGTGAAAGGGTGAACGGAGTATCCCCAAAGGCGTTGATAGGGGGGGGGGGTGACGGGCGGTGGGGACTCCTCCGTGTGTCTCATATGTCTCCCATAATCAGAACATTCCTCAGGCGGGTGCAGTGATACTTCTTCAGGGTTTTCTGCGCGATGTGTTGTGTCTATCTCCTGTTTTGATTCCTCTTGCCGCTTGTCCTTGGCAGAGGGAACAGATTGATGACGCAGGCAGTTGAATATGTTAGAGATAAACAATTTCACTCCTGACTTGTTCAGGCAAACTCCATTTGCCTTGAAAAGATGTCTGCGATCCCAGAAAAAGTTAAAATTGTCAATAAAATGCACAGAATGGTCAGTACAGACAGTTGAAAGCCAGGTGTTCAGTGCAAACAATCTGCTGAATCTCTCCACTCCTCTTCTGACTGGCGGTAGAGGGCCACTGATGAACACCTCTGCATTTAGAGAGCTGGCAGTTTCTAACAGACATTTAAAGTCTTTTTTCAGCACTTCTGACTCTTGTTTCACAACATCATTTGTTCCAATGTGCAGAACCACATTCTTCACAGTCGGATGTTCAGCCCCAATATGCAGGATCTTCTCAGCCAAGTCAGAGACCGTATCCTTGGGAAAACAGAGTACTTTGATGTTGTTCTTACTACACAGACCTTTTACATCTCTTACAGCAGAGTCACCCACAATCAGAGTTTCAGGCCCAGTCGTTAGCTTTCCCTCTAGTCTTTTACTTTTGGAGTAGCTATTGGTCCTTACCCTGCTGTGTGAAGAGGACGGGTTATCCAGGTCATCAGAAAGAGATCTCCGGCTCTCGGTCAGCGAAGCGTATCTGTTCTGGATTGGCACACTTGGTGGTTTAGGAGGATTTTTTGTAATTCTCCCTTTAGCAGCTGTCCACTGCTGTTTAGGGGTTGAAGAGGCACTCTTCCTGGGTGATAACAATGCAGGCCAGCCGGTCGCATCACATATTTCTGAGTGTTGGGCTCTGCCTGTTATCCGTCCTCCCAAATCCCATGGAAATGATTTACTCTTCGGCTTTGCACCCAGAGAGTTCCAGGGAGGACTACCACTTGTAGATTTATTACCCGGTACACAGCCCTCCTGTTCCTTGGAATCCTTGTAGCTGCTAACTAGCTGTGAGTTAGCATACCCTTTTCCACTATTTTGCAACACTGGTAAAGTGGTGTCATTCCCACAACATAGTCCATTCACTTCCACGTTAACTTCCAACCGTTGCATTTTCATTTCCAGCACAACTATCTTCTGTAGAAGTTTGTGGAAGTCATCTGTAGAGAACGGAGGCATTTTTCTACCAACTAGCTTAAGCTAAATAGCATGCAGTAGCCTACCAGGCTTTAGCTGTTGCTAGGCCACGCTACTGTAAGACTGGGGTCGTCGTAAAAATGTTGAAATATGGCTGAAAACCTCCGTCTAATTACGAAGATGAACTGTCCCAGTGATCGGTTAATGTCCAGGAGCCGCTGCTCGAAGATTTCAGAGAATAAGAATAGGAAAATCAGCATAAAAAGTAAGCAGAGGCAGGAGCAAGCAGAAAAGCGTCTGCACTGTAAGAAAAGATAAGGCAAGACTATAGCGTTAAACGTAAAAAATTGAGAACATGAACAACTTTCTGGAAGTAATCTATATCATTTAATTTCATTGGACGAGAGGCATACTATGAGAGCTGGTCACAGGAATGCGTTCAAATGTAGTCAGTAATTTGAGGAACTGTCGAAATGGCGAACGCAGATAAAATTGAGCTGAAAATCCTCCAGCATCATTGAAGTCTCCGGTTTGGGAACATTTTGGTTTCGCAGTTACGTACAAGGATGACGGACAAAGACAGGTGGACCGAACCAACGCTGTTTGTCGGCATTGTTAAACTAAAATTGGTTACGCGGCTGGCAATACATCACACTCATTTGAAAAGGCATCACCCAAATGTGAATATCACCGGTACGAAAAGAAAAAAGACTGAAGTGAAAACCCAACTCCCACTAGCATGTAAGCCTCCACCACTCGCAAAAACTTCAGACCGAGCCAAAGCTATTACAAACGGCAAATATCCTTATGTTGCCATGGTAGCAAAGCGCTACCTGGCTGTATCTGCTACCTCTGTCCCTAGCGAGAGGGTGTTCTCCACAGCAGGAGACATTGTTAGTGCCAGCAGATCTGCCCTTTCGGCAAGCAATGTGGACAAGTTCATCTTTCTTTAAACAACATGAAAATACAATGACAAGCAAGTCCTAATGTCAAACTGGCTGCTTAGGTACTAGTGCAGTTCAAATACAGATTATTTCAGTTCATCGAAATGCTGCACCTTAATGTTTATTTTACTATATTTTGTATTTATTTGAATACATTAGTCACAGTTTAATAATAATTAAAAAAAAATATTTAATGTTTTGTGATAATTTTTTCTGCTGTACCAAAAACGTACCGAACCGTGACCTAAAAACGAGGTACGTACCGAACCGAAATGTTTGTGAACCGTTACACCCCTACAATCAATTTTAACTTGGAAAGCCACAATATTAATATTTTAAATCAATCACATAGGTGATATTATTGTGGCACATCAGTAAAGCCTTACATATCAGGTGGCAGACGTACTTTAATGAATTTTAACTGAACAATAACTGAATGAGTTTGTCTCACTCTTAGACCAGCAGGGGAACCAAATCTATGCAGACTGCTGCAATAAGTACATTAATTAACTGTCTCATCGATGTTTGTCTGAATGAATATGATACTATTAACAATCATATTATTCCTATCAGCTGTCAATCACTGTTAATAAATAATAATAATAGATTTAATTTGTTAGCGTTTTTACAGGTGCTCAAAGACGTTTTACAGATATAGTGAAGAACTGTTATGATTCACATATTCATTTATTATTGAATAAACTATATTTTTTGGAGGAGTTAATGATGAATGTTCATCAAGATGCTTGCTCACCCTCCTTCAAATTTGAAAAACAAGTAATTATATAATTATTGATATACAGTTACAACCTTGACTTTACATCAGAAAGAACAAACATTAAAGAAGTGACTAACTGCATCAGTTAGAGTTAAAAAACGTGTATTCAGCTAAAACATCGCTGCAGTTATTATCCAGTGGAAGGTCCTTACCTACTGGCCTAGTTAAATCAAAGTGGTTACTTTGTTTGGCTGGGCAGTGTAGTTGTACACACCATCTTATTTTACTTTCTCAGGACTTAAAACTGTTGTTTGGGGGCAGACCCCCACAAAGAAAAAAATATATACACGCATACAAGGTCATCATCTTAACAGTTTGTTATTCTCATCGAGTCATCCGTGAGCAGAGCATCAAGTTGACATGTCTATTACAGCTGAATGCAGCGATTACCATTTTGTTCAGCAAAACGCCTCACAAACGTATTAAGATCAACAGCTGTAGTGCGTTTTGATTCAATGCTGAGTACAGCCACACTTGACATTCTCTTCTCTGTCAGTGTAGACCGCAACTACCTCATTCCTTCAGTGCTTGGGTCCGAGAAAGGCTTCTCGTTTTGCACCGTTCCCCCGTTCAAGTGAATTCGCTACCAATCATATTTCCACTCTCGCGCCAGGACCGGGGGAGGGGTTACATGACGTGCATCTGGTGGTGCATTCACTTGCACTCGGACATTAGAGACTTTCTCTCATAAATGTCCGATGAGCCACAACTTTTCTTTCAAAACAAAGATGCCAACTGGGGTGGCAGCTGGGGTGGCAAGGCTATTGTTTAGGGTGGCAGTTGCCACCCCATGCCACCCCGGTAGATCCGCCCCTGAGCTCATGCGACAGATACTGTGGTGATGAAACACCATATCATGGATTATCAAGGATTATCTCTGAAACAGTATGGAGCTCAAAGGCTTTCTCTCTTGCCGGTTATACCACAAGGTGAGCTCCTTTTTATTTTCTGCTTCTTCACACACATGCTCTCTCCAGTACAGGTTAGCTCTGAGTGTTAGCGATGCTAATGTAAACACCGACCATATTACGTCCAAAACAGTCGGGCATTGTTTCTGATAGCAACGTTTCTGATAGGGCCGTGGGTGTAAAGCCAGCCTACATTTCCGACATTACGTCATATCGGACGCAAATCTGGATCAGCTCCGTTGTAGCCCCGTTTTTAGAGATTTGGGTACGGAGGAAAAGAGAGAGGGTTTTATTTTCTGACGCTGCGTGAGTTCCCTGACACACTGGGGACATATCTTTATGTATAAAAGACATCAACAAGTGCATTTTGCATGATAGGTCCCCTTTAATATATTGCATCCTACTCTCAGCAAACAGCCATTAAGCCTCCCTTTTTCTACAAGCACACGTTAGACATTGAGTCCCCTTGTATGACGATGTGAGATAAAGAGGCTGTTTTAAATCTCTGATTCTGAATGTGTCTAACTCTGTTACGTGTTTCCGTCCTATATATTTGTAAAGGGGTGAATATCTCAGCAACCACAAGTGATCACATTATAAGGATTTGCTACAGGATTTAGAATTCGGTGTTAAAAAATAGCTGTTAGAACTCCTCTTACCAATAAATACTACTTTACAATCATCATATGTGTTCCATGTGTACAGTAACTCAGTGTTACTCACCTATATACAGCGAGGAGTCCTTCCTGTGGACATGGTCGTCGATGTAGGACACTCCCAAAGGCTGGACGGGTGTGGCTCCGATGCCCAGCAGAACCTGGGCTCCGATCAGCAGAAGGTACATCATGTTGGTGTTGGCTCTGTTGCCACACTTAAACCCAGAGTCTCGGTTTTCTGACCTGGAGTTGTTGGAGCAGACGTCCCTGCCGTCCTCGGCGTGCCACGAGTCCCCGGCCTCGTACTCATACTGATGCGTCAGGAACTCCGGCAGGGCCGACAGCAACGCCCCCAACGCCATGACAATCCCGCCGCAACCAATGAGGCGGGGTCTGTGGGCCTTGGCTCCAAAGTAGCTGACAAACAGGATGAGGGCCAGGTTGCCGATTTCGAAGCTGCTGGCAATGACGCCCACATCGGCGCTCTGGAGATTGAAGCGTCTCTCCAGAGTGGTCAGAACACTTACCTGGCAGAGAGAAATAAAGAGAGAAGAGAAGTGTTACTGTGTTCTCACAATTAGCAGCCATTTAGGACTGTCGATGACTTCAAAGAAAACCCACTAACCTTTGATTGCAGGTTCATAGAATTGATGTTGTATTCAGCCATTTATAATGTATCATTTCTACACTATATGTCATATATTTTTGAATATGTATATTTGTATATATAATATCTACATGTATATTTTCTATTTCAACATGTATATTTTCTATTTTATTTTCTTTCTATTCTTGTTTATTTGTAGTTTTGTTTTATTGTAAAATGTTTATGCTGCTGCAACAAAAACAATTTCCCAAATTGGGATCAATAAAGTACCATCTTATCTTATCTATAAATGACTGTACCAACCTGTCAGAAGCATGAGACTATTGGCATCTTGGCACAGACCCACAGATTTATAGTAGTTCATCCTCTATTTGTTGTTGCTTTGTGACTCTCTGTAGTGGTTATGCATCTTTGTATTTTGTCTTTTGGTAAAAACGTTGTCTGTTTGTAGTTATCTGTGTCACTGTAATAGTGTTTTGCTTTATGGGGTGATCCTTTTGCTCCTTTTTCTGTTGTGTCTTATCTCTCTGAAGTCATTTTGTGTCACTTTGTTCATTTTGTGTCTCTTTGTAGTTCATTCGTTTCTCTTTGTAGTTGCTTTGTAGTCATTTTGTGTCAATGTTATTGTTTGTGATCATTTAGCTCCTTTTTTGTAGTTTAGTATCTGTTTCAAGTCATTTGTTTTCTCTTTATGGTAATTTGTGTCTATTGGTAGACATTTTATGTTTTTTGTGGTCATGTTGAATCTCTTCCTGGAAGGTACGAGTCTTAACGAGTAAAGTATGTTATATGTTGAGGTGCATTTAGCTTCAGGTGCTAATCAGTAACAGCATGATTGAACTGTGCCACTCGAACCAACAAAAGCAACCTGTTGATGACACACAGTAGATGAGCCGCTATGCTTCATCCCCACACTCCTCATCCTCCACCTAAAACAACCCTGAGGCTAGCCTGACGCCAACCTGGGAAAAAGGGCATGTGTGAGACAGTGACCCTTTTAGCGGCTACATTTCCAGTGAAAGAACCACACACGAGAGGAGGTAGAGTTGCACACCATAGTGTCTTTATTTCACACACTACCATAAAGAACAGCCAGCCAGCATGGAGGTGTTCAACAATCTCCTCCGACTGAAGACTGGCTCTTTTATAGAGGATCTTATTGGGAGAAACCATTCACAGGTGAGCAATTATTGATACACATGTCATCATAATTGGTATAACGATAATCTATAACATTCGGTGCATGTATGATCAGTGGTTTATAGCCAGCTGTTAAGTTAACCCCAAACCCCACATTATAACCGACCATAATATATAGAAATGCATTCCCAACTACAACAGAAACCCCTACGCCCATCCCGCCACTTGGTTCGTCCCGGAACCTTCCTTAGTCAGTGTTTGTTTCCCCCGAGGACCTTTTGGCCAAACACACTGGAGCGGACACCGGACGAAACAACATGGGTAAGCAATGGACGTAACCTTTACACAGTGTTCACTTCTACAATTAATGCAACTTAACGTCATGATGTATACACGCTAAAACAGGACATCTGCACACAATGATTAATCTCATCCGCTGTCAATCTTACACAATCATAAATACTCTCGGCGTTCTCGCTATAACTCCCCTCTCTTTTCAGGTGGAGCCGAGGACCGACCAGCATCTGCCAGACGACATTCCAAATAATACGGTTTAATCATTTAACAACGACTACATCAATAAATAGTATATATTATATAAAAATGTGCAAATAGGCCATGTCAAAACTGTACTGTGCAAATCATGCTAATAAAGTGCAAACTGTTCACTAAAGTGCTGAGTGACATTCTTACTGTGCAAAAGGAAGTCGTTATATAAAGTGCAAACCCACATGTGCAATATTACAAGGTCCCCAAAGCCGTCAGTCTATAGTAACGAAGTTACCTTCGTTACATTTCCTCCTCCCTCTCCCGAAGGAGAACAGTGTCTCATTCCTGCGACACTCTGGACAGAAAGTCCGCCACTATATTGGTCTTCCCTGACCTGTATCGAACGGTGAAGTCATACGGCTGCAGTGCCAGGTACCATCCAGCGATGCACATGTTTGCATCTCTCATGCGATGCAACCACTGTAGAGCTCTGTGATCCGTTTCCAAAACGAAGTGCCGCCCCAGCAGATAATATCTGAGGGAGTCAATGGCCCACTTCATTGCCAAACACTCCTTTTCAACCGTGGAGTATCTAGTCTCTCTATCCAGCAGCTTGCGACTCAGGAAAACAACAGGTCTCCAGTCTCCCTCCTCCTCCTGCAGCAGCACTGCCCCTAGGCCCACTCCAGAAGCGTCGGTTTGCAGGGTGAAGGGCTTGTATAAATAAAAATTAGACACTGCATTCAGGTACCTGAAGTCAATGCAAAATCGAAGTGATCCATCTTTCTTTGGAACCAGTACGATTGGGCTGCACCACTCACTGCAGGAGACCTCGATTATCCCCAGTTCCAGCATCATCTTTATTTCCTTTTGTAGAACAGGAATTAGCCGTTCAGGAATCCTGTAGCTCTTCTGCCGAACAGGAGCATTTCCTGTTAGACGGATCCTGTGCTGGACCAGTGAGGTAAAACCTGGTGTCTCTTTAAAAAGATCCGGGTCAAGGAGTGGTTTTACTCCTTCCTGCTGGGTGGGAGATAGATGAGACAGGTCCAACGTCAAGGGCTCTGCTGTTGCAGTGGTGGCAGGAAAGAACTTCTCATTTGCTTCCTCATCCTGGACAGCCCATACCAACAACTGGCACACAGGCTCTTGACGAACCTGGAACTCCTTGAGCAGATTGACATGGAAAGTCTGATATTTCTTTACTCTTTCTGGCATATATAGTTCATATGTGACCTTACCAACAACCCTGGTAATTTCATAAGGTCCATGCCATTTTGTCAGCAGCTTACTGTCACACGTTGGCAATAATAACAGTACCTTCTGTTCTGGATTGAAAACCCTCTCCCTGGCCTTCCGATCATACCAGGTTTTCTGTTGTTGCTGTGCCGACTTCATATTTTCATGTGCCAGTGCTGTCATCTCCTCAAGTCTCTTCCTCATTTTGATCACATATGAGACAACATTCTCTCCTCCTGGCTGTGGACTCTCCCAGTGGTCTTTAAGAAGATCCAAGGGTCCTCTCACTTGATGGCCAGACAAGAGCTCGAAAGGTGAAAAACCTGTCGACACTTCCCGATAGGCAAACAACAGGTACGGAAGCCATTGGTCCCAATCGGCCCCTGTATTGGAGACAAACTTGCGTAGCATGCCTTTGAGAGTCTGATTGTAGCGCTCTACTAGCCCGTCTGTCTGGGGGTGATAAGGGGTGGTCTTAATGCCCTTCACACCTAAGAGTTGGTAAACCTGCTTCTAAAACTTGGACAAGAAATGTGTCCCACAGTCTGTAAGGATCTCTCTAGGTATGCCTACTCTGGAGAACAGATGAACAAGACAATTTGCTACCTGCTTGGCTTTGATGGACCTGAGAGGGAAGGCTTCTGGATAGCGGGTGGCATAGTCACATACAACAAGAATGTAACGGTGTCCTGAGGAGCTTTTCTCTAAAGGTCCTACTATGTCCATGGCTATCCTCTCAAAAGGTGTGTCTATTATAGGCAATGGCTGAAGTTGTGCACAGGCTACTCCCTTTGATGAGGTAAGTTGACAGGTTTCACAAGACCTACAGAACTGAGAGACTTGCGTATACATCCCTGGCCAACCAAACCTACTTCCAATCCTGTGCAAAGTCTTTTGGAAAGCCATATGACCTGCCCATGGAATTGAATGGCCTAACTCCATCACTCTGGTTCTGAATTGCTTTGGCAGAGCTAAAACCTCACTATTTCCCTTGCGCTGATAGAGGATGCCCTGCTTAACTATGTAGGTGGCCTCCTCCAGATAGCTATGGTTATCTAGCTTAACCCCCTCAACCTCTGTTACTTTCCCAAACCAATGCGTCAGTGTGGCATCCAGTTTCTGTACTGCCCCTATATCTGGGGGAAGGTCGAAGTCTAGCAGATCTGGTAATTCTGAAGGTTCCTGTGACCCTTTCTCCAGAGTACCCCTCAGTTTTTCCCTTCTTCTCTGCGCTCTAGTCTTGGGTGGTTTACCTGGACTTGTCTCCCAGTCCACCCCATAAAAAGGCATCTCAGCGAGTTTCTGCGCTCTAGTGGTAACATTGCAAGGCTTGACTAGCTGTAGAACTGGTTTCACCACACCTTGGCTAAGTGGCTCCCTGACCGTTGCCCCAAGGCTCCCAACCTCACATCTTTCCCTGTCAGACTTGCAACCTGGCTTGTGCACTAGGTCATAAAGTGTAGGGAGATCATTACCAAGAATGACTGGGTATGGCAATGTTGGGGCTAATGCTACAGGCAACAGAAAGGTTTGGCCTCCTACAGTTAGATAGACCTCTGCTGTGGGGTAAACATGTTGATCACCATGAATGCAACTTATGGTTGAAGTATCCTGACTCCACTTTTCCCTAGGGACCAAACTGGACAAAACAACTGACTGAAAACATGCTGTATCCAGCAATGCTTCTACCCGCTGCCCATTGATCAAAACTGGTACTTTCCTGCCTTTTCCACCTAATCTCTCGACCCTGTCTGACCTAGGAACTTCACACAGGAGAGATGGCTTGGTGTGGGCTAAAACTGGGCAATATGGCTTGGTGTGACCTAGAGCATTGCAATGGTAGCACCTAATTTATTTTTTTATCGGCATTTGAGCTTGGTTTGGGCCTCGGTTGTTCTCCCAACTGCGGGTGGCATCCCGGCTCTCTTTCCTGGCTGATGTGAAAACCTCTGCCAGGCGTGCTGCCTCCGCTGCTGTCTTGGGGTCATGCTCTCTTATCCAGATTTCTAGCTCAGGCTGGAGCATCCTCAGGAACTTCTCTAGGATAATTGTCTCGGATATTTCTTCCACCGTCGATTTTCCTGGCTTTACCCATTTGACGAAGAGATCCTTCAGACGAACATACAGCTCTTGTGGAGTCTCGTCAGACTCGATCTTCAGGGACCGGAATCGTCTTCTGTAAGTATCCGGTGTGATTTCAAACTTTGACAAAATTGCTGCTTTAACTTTCCCATAATTGTCTTTCATGTCCATCATCACATAGGCATCACATAGGCACTACGAGTTTTACCGGTGAGCAAGGGAACAAGGCGCACGGCCCATCCGTCTCTTGGCCAGCGGCAGACATATGCTATTCTCTCAAAAGTTGTCAGGAACTGTTCAATGTCATCCTCTGGCGATAACGGCAGCAATTTGGGTTCCCTATGGGCCAAGGGTTCCTTCTGTTGGAGACTATGTCTCCTCTGGTTGGACATCTCATCATCACCACGATCCTCATAATCCCTGTCCTGATACTCACTTCTTCCGTGAAACTGGCTGTTGTCCTGAGTATCATCTTCTTGTCTCCGTTCCTGTGCTATCCTGGATACTTGCTGCTGTATCTCAGTACACTGCTGCTGCATGCTTCTCCAACGGCACTCCTGAATTGAGGACGCCTTCTCTGCTTGTTCATCTTTAGCCGCTTGAACACGAACTAGCGTCGTCACAATTCTGCTAGCTCCTCCAGCTTCCCCTCGGTTTTGGACTCCGCTGTGCTGCCTGGCTCAACTGACGAGGCGGCTCTCCCCTCTTGGTCCTCCTTATCATCTTTTTTTCCAACTCTCGGCATCCTTTCACTGTAGTGTGGGCCCAGCTTCTGACACCATTTGTGAGACAGTGACCCTTTTAGCAGCTGGATTTCCAGTGAAAGAACCACACACGAGAGGAGGTAGAGTTGCACACCATAGTGTCTTTATTTCACACACTACCATAAAGAACAGCCAGCCAGCAACCATCTCCTCCGACTGAAGACTGGCTCTTTTATAGAGGATCTTATTGGGAGAAACCATTCACAGGTGAGCAATTATTGATACACATGTCATCATAATTGGTATAACGATAATCTATAACATTCGGTGCATGTATGATCAGTGGTTTATAGCCAGCTGTTAAGTTAACCCCAAACCCCACATTATAACCGACCATAATATATAGAAATGCATTCCCAACTACAACAGAAACCCCTACGCCCATCCCGCCACTTGGTTCGTCCCGGAACCTTCCTTAGTCAGTGTTTGTTTCCCCGAGGACCTTTTGGCCAAACACACTGGAGCGGACACCGGACGAAACAACATGGGTAAGCAATGGACGTAACCTTTACACAGTGTTCACTTCTACAATTAATGCAACTTAACGTCATGATGTATACACGCTAAAACAGGACATCTGCACACAATGATTAATCTCATCCGCTGTCAATCTTACACAATCATAAATACTCTCGGCGTTCTCGCTATAACTCCCCTCTCTTTTCAGGTGGAGCCGAGGACCGACCAGCATCTGCCAGACGACATTCCAAATAATACGGTTTAATCATTTAACAACGACTACATCAATAAATAGTATATATTATATACAAATTTGCAAATAGGCCATGTCAAAACTGTACTGTGCAAATCATGCTAATAAAGTGCAAACTGTTCACTAAAGTGCTGAGTGACATTCTTACTGTGCAAAAGGAAGTCGTTATATAAAGTGCAAACCCACATGTGCAATATTACAAGGTCCCCAAAGCCGTCAGTCTATAGTAACGAAGTTACCTTCGTTACAGCATGTGTTTGGCTTTTAGGGTTGCAAAGGGGCGGAACATTTTCGGTCAATTTCCAGTAAGTTTCCGATACATTTCCATGGGAAGTTAAAGGTGTGGTAGGTAAGTTTGAGAAACCGGCTCGAGATACACTTGTTATATTCCATGGAATGCTCTTAACATCCCGATAGCAATGAATATCTGAAGTGCTTTGACAAAAAAATCAAGCAGCCTTTTCTGTGGAACCCGTAGTATTGTAAAAAGCACGACCAATCATCTGAGCCGGCCCGGCTAAAATAACTGGATGGCCTACCTGCCTGTCAGCCTTCCATCCGTGCACAACCTTATCTCGTGCCCTCATTGGTCATGTGGCGTTCGTGTGTGTTGGAGGAGGGGCTCTGTAAGGAAGTGGCAGATTTGTTCCGGCAGTGTATTTTCAAATCCTAGTGCAATCAAGCTGGTTTCAAGAAATAAAAAGGCACATTTGTCTTGTAGTAAATAAAAAGGTCAACCTGGAGCCGATCCTGCAATTTCTCCACAGGTGAAAGAGTTGACATGCTGAAAACCCAACCCCTGCAGGGGGGTCTGGGGGGATTATTCCCCAGGAGATCTTTTGAAATACCAACATAAAATACACATTGTGCTCTCTTGAGAAGAAAATAAATAAATCTATTACTAGATGACATATTTAAAAAAATGAATGCCATTTTAGTTTTTTGTTACTTTGCTCTGAAAGCTGAACCTGCTGCTCCTCACAGAGAGAAGAGGGAAGAGGCTGTGTGAATTACTTTACATTGTGGATAAGGGTGGAGAGCCCCCATTGTTCTGTGTATAATGCCTGCAATACACATGCTACAGCTGCCCAGCTGCTCACTGTTTGTAGAAGTACATTGTATTTTCATTTCAATAATGTATTTTCTATACCCTGCTTCATAAACAATACTGACATCCCTGTGCTCCTCCAAGTCTGTCTCACAGTCCGGGGATGTGTGGACAGCGGGAGGACACAGACAGGGAGGCTGGTTCACTTCATAAAGGAAATGGCGGTCAATATTACAGCAGAGCCAAAATGCTTAATAACCTTCATTACGTGTTAGAGAAAGAACATAAGAAAGGTTGACAAAGATGAAGCTGTTAAACGTGCGGCGGAACCGCTCTGTGTAGAGAGAGAGAGAGAGAGAGAGAGAGAGAGAGAGAGAGAGAGAGAGAGAGAGAGAGAGAGAGAGAGAGAGAGAGAGACGCTGAGCTGCACCATGCAGCGATCAGCTGATCCGGAGCAGAGAGAGAGAGCTGGGGTCCTCTTGTCCTCACAACTCTTATAAATCCGGGTACCGGACAATTGTTATTTGTTCTTACTCTGAACCCAGTTTTGCTTCCCAAACCTGCCACTGGGCTGCAGCACCCCCATCTGTGAGGCTCCACTAGCACCCGCCTAAAATGCATCTTTTTAGAATAGCCTTTTACTAGATTTTTAAAACCCCCACATTTTGCCATGCCGGCATAAATGTCACTGCTTTTATTCTGTTGTTTTAATTATTTGAATTGTTGTTTTTGTTTCACCCTTTTTTACTCTGTAGCACTTTGAGTTTTGTTTACGCAAATGAAAAGTGCGCTTATAAATCAAATGTATTATTATTATTATTGATGAAAACAGACTTAGCTGTAATGCAGGTGATGCTTAGCTGACAGTGTTGATCTTCAGTCATTATAGCTCTGCCATCTCAAGTTTTACTGTAATTTGTTTGAAACAGGAAGAAGAAAAGCTTCTAAAAAGAGGAGAGATAAACACTCCCTGTGAACCGAGAAAGAGGCTGAATTAAGCAGTGTTTCTACAGTTTTAAAAAGGGAAAATATACACTACAGTCTTCAAGGTAAACGCTAATGCACTTGGAATTTGTAACTGGTGCAAAACACATTAAAACCAACTCACTACTGTTGGTGCCAAGCTGCAGTCTTCACCAAGGCAGGTTCTTCTTTTCCTAAACAAAGCCTCCTTTTTATCTCTAAAGTCTCAAGTCTTTGCACTCAAGTCCAAAGTCCAGACAGTCAAGTCCTGGGTCAAGTCCATGGTCCTAATCTTTTAGTCATAATGTGCTCTCTACCAAATTAATGCCATTTTTGCCATTTCGTAACTAGTAATTAGTATGTTACAGGTTTTCTGTTTACCACCTGCTCAGGGAAACAAATGATCTTTTGCAAAATCGTTTCCAACTGGTTCTGCTGGTTCATGGCGGAATGTTCCAGACAATTTTAACCTTATGGATTTAGTCGACTTGCTGGGAATGATTGGCGTTAACATTAATTAAGAAAATGAAGGGAGAGTTATTACTTTTTGGCTTGAAAAAAACTAAAATGTGGTAATCGATGGGCTTGTGGAGGGCATCAAGTATTTTTAAGTCAAAAGGTCCATGTCAAAGTGAAGGCAAGAGTCATTGGTGCTTAAGTCAAGTCCAGTTGCAAGTCTTTTTTTTATATTGTCAAGTCTAAAGTAATTTAGGTCCGACACCACACCTCAGATTTGTGTTGCTTTATCTTCCAAACCCACAAGCAAAATCTTCCTTTACATCAAGAACATGGTAGGTTATTTTCTATTTACATACTGTATAGCCCGAATCACGACAGAAGTGTCAGACTTTTCATATAGAAGAGGTCCATTTAAAAACTGTACGAAATCTCAAGAAAAACGCTATTTGGAAATACTGTTTATAAAGTCAGATCTAATGAGTCAAGCAGCTGACCTTGCCTCTGTTGTTAAATTCCTTCCTGGATTTAGTTGATATGACTGAGAATGAAGGCGGGTAATTTGACAACTAAGTGTTCTGTCCCTCATGAACAATAAAATGAAGCCCCAAACGGCATGTGCAATTATTTATAGTATCAAGACTTTGCTGCTGACGCCTTTCAGGGGCTTTGGCTTTGATCAGGCAAATAATAATCCATGATTAAAGTGGGATCATTCATATTTTTACACATTTACAGTAAGTGGTGAGGCCAATTCTGACTAATAAAATGAGTCAGTGGCCAATGTTGGCCATGAGGGTTGTGCAAAAGGTCGCCATTGTCAGTATGTGCGTCTGTTTATTGTGTTTGTTCAAACGGTGACTGATGATATGTGTATGTCTCTTAAAGTCTATACTATGTTTGTATACATGTATGTGGAACTGCAGGACGGAGTCCAGAACAAATGTCCCTACGGGGACAATAAAGTATATCGTATCGTATTATAATGTGGGTGGGCCACACAATTAATGACTGTAGTTGGCTTTGGCCACATCATAAACAGCTGCCATTAAACGCAGTGCCCTTCAAAATCCATTCATCACATACGTACAGTTTTAGTACATGGGTTTTCTAATATGTTTGGTATTAGGGGGGTTGCTTTAACTTCACATTTGCTTTAACTTCACATTTACTTTAACTTCACATTTCTAGTAAATTGTACATCCTTGATTCATTTTCTGTACGTCTTATCTCTAATATTGGCCTGCCCTTTACTCAATAAATTCTAGTTCACTAACTCTCAATTAATCGATTAGTTGATTCAATTGACATATCTGTAAAACTGAGTGTCTTCATAAAGATGATGCAAAAGCACCCCTTTAACCCTTGTGTTTACCATAGATGTGCATATGTTTCTTAGAAATAAATCAGCATGAAAATGCATGGACTAATCAGCTAAAGAAATCTTAGTCTAATGGGAATAAACAACCAATTAGTCGGTTTGTCGACTAACATGGGGAAATCCCTCGATTTTGACAGCATTCTAACAATATCAAGCCAAAAAAAAATCACAATAATGGACAAGACTGTGATTGGGAGTACACTGTAAATGAGAATCAAATATAGGGAGCTTTTCTGAAAACACTAAGATACAGTCGCTTCTGTTGTGATCACGTCATCTTCTAGGCCTATATCCTCCAGTGTCAAAAGGTTCCTGTATTACCGAGGCTCCAGGCTGCAGAATGAAGCAGAGCCGGCAGGTTTGATAGACCTCCTGACCACTCGTTTCATAACCTACAGCTCTATGAAATTGTCCAACAACAACGTGGAGCCTTTACGGCCGCTGTGACGCGCTTTGTGTCATGCAGATGGTGCATAGGCCTGATGGATAATACGCAGCAAGTCATCAATCAGTGAGAGCACCGCGGTCCCATGGCTGCTGGAGGATGTGATTATTCTAATGTGATCAGAATAATATGATTATTAACCGCATCAGTGAGAAGCGCCGCATCGTTACTCACTGTGTGTCTGTGTGCCGGTTTGAAGGGCGCTGCGTTAACCCGATGTTACCTGAGAGATACTGACACATACGACGTTCACCAACATTGTGTCCGCGGTGGATCACTGCCCTGGGGGGGAACTCACCAGATAAGCGCCCACGGTGCCCTGTGCCAACATGAGAGCGCATTCCGACACCAG
The DNA here is from genome assembly GCF_902827115.2 of Pseudochaenichthys georgianus. Classification (NCBI taxonomy): domain Eukaryota; kingdom Metazoa; phylum Chordata; class Actinopteri; order Perciformes; family Channichthyidae; genus Pseudochaenichthys; species Pseudochaenichthys georgianus. The sequence continues at coordinate 14,696,688 of NC_047505.1, forward strand.
GAAAATCTTGATGTTGGAAAAACACGAGGTCTTCTTCTCCTGGTTGTCATCCTGCTCCGGGTCGTCGGTGCTGCTCCGCTCGGTGCAGATCTGGTTTTTAACCTGCATCCTTCGGGCTCAGGCTCCGGTCGGCTTGGACGGCATGAAACTGAACGGGTCCGGTCCGGCGGAGAGCATCTGGTAATAATGACGAGCTGCACTGCAGAACGAGTGCGAATCTCTTGTCAATAGCCCGTCTAGGCTGGAATACACAGCGAGAAATACTGCTCTCCACTCAGCATTACGCGCAGTCCGTCAGCGACCTCTGCTCTGTCCAGCCAGTGCTTATCGATCACATCATATTAAAATACGTTGACTACGCATGTGTATGTATGACGGCTTAATAAACGACGTGAAACTACAAGACGCCGCTTCACCACATCCGGTGTGTTGCATTCTATTCCCAGGACCGGTACCGGCTGGATTTTGGTTTCTCAGCTCGTCCTTCGTTATGATGCTCCTCCTTCCCCTCTCCCCTCCCCCCTTCATCTATACACCAAAAACAACGAGGGAGGTGTAACGCCCCCCCCTTCGTGTCAATGTGTTTCCCCACATCATCATTTCACCTGTGCAGACTTTAATCATCGCCACATAAAATGCATCAGGACACCCAGTGAAGGATGCCCCATAAGCACACACTGATACATCAGCAGTGTAAAGTGACACAGCGCATCTTCCCTTGTCAATAATGAATGTTCTGATATTACTTTGCAGATTTATACAGCAGTAGAGCAATATGATTGTGACATGGTTTGCATTTAAAAGTGTAACTTTAAACCAAATCTTTGTAAAACAAGCAGATTTTCAATCTAGAATTCATTTGATTAAAGGCAAGGTTAAAACATATTTTATTTGATAAGTCTGGTCAATTTTGAGTTAATTTGCTTAAGTAACATGCCATATTGGAAACAAGTGAAAAGAAAACATTCAAAAAACACATTTAGGTGTTTGTCTATAGATGTCTCATAAATTAGCAAAAGTAAAAAATAGATAATGCCCCATGTGCATATTTTAAATAACATTTCCAGAACTGTCTTATACTCAACTGGAGAACTTTCCTTTTTATATGAGTTCATTCATTTGTACTCCTCTGCACCTGTAGTGTTTTTCAAAAAAATGTACTTTTACAGTATAATACAGCTCTTTTAAAGTGGACCTATCATGCTATATTTGAAACATATATTGTAGGGCCATACCTATATAAAACATGTCTGTGAAGTTATTTTTTCAAAATACCAAACAGATCATGCATTTTAGCCATGCCTCATTTCGCTCTATTTGCTCTTTTCCAGCCCTGTTTTTGCAAGGGCTGAATGTGCTTTTGTAGCAGACTACAGCGCCACTAATGGCGCATTTCCACTGCAGCGGGTAGCCCCGTTTAAGCGTCCTGAACCGTCCTCAAGCGGCCAGGCCAGTTTTTGGTGGCATTTCCATATAGCCTAGTACCGGCTAGCGGGTACTTTTTCCCTTTTTTTCCGGCCCCATAAAATCGTGGTTCTTTTTTATCAGACCAGGCCAGGGCTGTGACGTCAACACTCTCGACTGCTGATTGGTCAGAGAGAATCGTCACAAGATCGCGCGCGAGTTCATCCCTAGCGTTGCATATATATCTAGAAACAAGCTTGCAGCATTTTTATAAACAGCATTTTGTAAACGGAGGAGCTACAAAAATGTCTACGTTTGTTAAGAAAAGCTCACCGTGGTCGACCGAGGAGGTGACGACGTTCCTTCATCTCATTGGGGATGATAAAATCCAGCGGGAGCTCGACGGAACAACAAGAAATGTGAAAGTGTTTCAGGATGTCTCTGCACAGATGTCCGAACGCGGATTTTCGAGGACTTTCCTGCAGTGTAGGGAAAAACTTAAAAAGATGAAGAGCGAATATCGCCTAATAAAGGACAACAATAACACGAGTGGTGCGGGTCGCAAACAATGGAAGTGGTTCGACTTGTTGGACCAGATTTACGGCCACAGACCGGCCAACGTTGGGAGGGAGGGAGGCCTGGACTCTGCAACGGCTTTACTGGAGTCCCTGCTAGGTACGCTCACTTCTAACAAAGAAGTCTATTTTATCCTTACATTAATGTTCGACAACCCATGCTTTTATGGAGCTCCGAAGAGCTACATAGCTAGCTAAGGCAGATAGCCTTAGCTAGAGCTATTGTTTGCTAACACCATATGTGCCATTGTTTACGTTCAGTTTTTCTTTTCTATAGTTGTTGTTGCTATTTAGTATTGTGCTGCAGTAGTCTATTGTTTGCTAACACCATATATGCCATTGTTTACGTTCAGTTTTTCTTTTCTATAGTTGTTGTTGCTATTTAGTATTGTGCTGCAGTAGTTTGTGGAATTAACAAGTGATTTTGCTGTTCTAGATGATTACATTGGGACTTGTGGGGAGGAACATTCCCGAACAACGGGTGATGGCAGTGTTCCGTCCACTTCGTCATTGAATCCAGAACGGACCCCAGCTCGACCACAGACACCAGCCGAAGACCCTAACCCGACTCAACCACCAACACCGAGTGCCATCACGACACCGCAGCGTGTGGTTCTAGGTAAGAAATAGAAATGGCAAAACGACTGGAATTGTGTTTTGTTTTTTTAAACCTTGGATCATCCATCGTCAGTAATTAAAATAAGCTATACCACTGTGTGGAAATGCTCTGTTACAAGTAAAGTCTTAGCTAGTAAGCAGCTAGTACCGTTGTGTGTGACATCCAATCATATACATATATTTATATTCATTATCAACAGGCTGGACATAATGTAATTCACTTTCACAATCATTGTAAACATCTAGGGCCAGAACTTTCTTTAGTTCACCTTACTGTTGTTCTGTTTATACATGTTATTCTTATATCCTTGTGTGACCTGTACCTGTCCTGTGTTTTTTCCTTATTGCTAATTATTATTATCTTATTGTCACCCAGGCAAGAGGAAACGAGGAGGAGAGGATCGGACCCAGCAGGAACGGCACCATGAACAGCACATGGCCCAGCAGGAACGGCACCTGGACTGGGCCAAAGCGTCTGCTGAGTGGAGATGGGAGTTGGATGCGGTCTTGAGAAGGGAGGAGGTCGCCTTGAGAAGGGAGGAGGCCGCCTTGAGAAGGGAGGAGGCAAGGGAGGAGGCCGCTCAAACAGAGACCTTCAACCTAGCCTTCCTGTGCACTCTTGGCGAGGTGCTAGGGGGACTGGGCAGCCGACGTGGCCCGTCTCCTCCTCGTCCAACTTAAAATAACATTAATAGTTATTGTACATATTATATATATTTTTTCTAGTTACTTTTTAAATGTGTACTTTCTTGTTTATTTATGTTCTTTAAAATGTTCATTTTATTTGTACAATGCCATGTATGCTGGCTGCAATACAGTTTATAATTTTTAATTTGTATTGTTTAATGGCATGCCTTTTTGATAGACCCTTTTTTTTTTTGTATACTGCCATCATTAAAGTACTTCTTTGACTTATCTTATCTCTTGTTGATAATGAATGGCACCCAACAGAAAAAAAATCAGATTCACATAATCTTTATTTAGAGAAGATATAAACATACATGCTTATGCACCCAACAGCAGTTCAGAGTATTCGGCCTTCTTGGAGACCCTGGAAAGAGTCCTGTATGGGGCTCCTGAAGGGGACTCCTTAGTCTTGCTGGGAGACTTCAACGCACATGTGGGCAATGATGGAGACACTTGGAGGGGCGTGATTGGGAGGAATGGCCCCCCTGATCTGAACCGGAGTGGTGGTTTGTTACTGGACTTCTGTGCTAGTCATGGATTGGCCATAACAAACACCATGTTCGAACATAAGGATGCTCATAAGTGTACGTGGTACCAGAGCACCCTAGGAAGAAGGTCCATGATCGATTTCGTTATCGTATCATCGGACCTGAGGCCGTATGTTTTGGACACTCGGGTAAAGAGAGGGGCGGAGTTGTCAACTGATCACCATCTGGTGGTGAGTTGGGTCGAGTGGCGGGGGAAGCCTCTGGATAGACCTGGTAAGCCCAAACGTGTAGTTCGGGTGAACTGGGAACGTCTGGAGGAGGCCCAAGTTCAGGAGGCCTTCAACTCACACCTCCGGCGGAGCTTTTCGGGAATTCCTGTGGAGGTTGGGGACATTGAACCAGAGTGGTCGGTGTTCAAAGCCTCTATTGCCGAAGCCGCGGTGGGGAGCTGTGGTCTCAAGGTCTTAGGTGCCTCAAGGGGCGGTAACCCTCGAACCTCCTGGTGGACACCGGTGGTCAGGGAAGCCGTCCGACTGAAGAAGGAGGCCTTCAGGGATTTGTTATCCCGGGGGACTCCCGAAGCAGTTGCAAGGTACCGACAGGCCCGAAGGGCAGCAGCCTCATCCGTGGCCGAGGCAAAGCAGCGGGTGTGGGAGAAGTTCGGAGAAGACATGGAGAAGGACTTTCGGGCGGCACCAAAGTTGTTCTGGAAAACTGTCCGACACCTCAGGAGGGGGAAGCAGGGAACCATCCAAGCTGTGTACAGTAAGGATGGGACGTTGTTGACCTCAACTGATGGAGTGTTGGGACGTTGGAAGGAACACTTTGAGGAACTCCTGAACCCGACAACTCCGCCCTCTATGTTAGAGGCAGAGCTGGAGTATGACGGGGGATCAACGCCAATCTCCCGGGGGGAGGTCACTGAGGTCGTCAAACAACTCCACAGTGGCAAAGCCCCGGGGGTGGATGAGATCCGCCCGGAAATGCTGAAGGCTCTGGGTGTTGAGGGACTGTCATGGTTGACACGTCTCATCAACGTTGCGTGGAAGTCGGAAACGGTACCGAAGGAGTGGCAGACCGGGGTGGTGGTCCCCCTTTTCAAAAAGGGGGATCAGAGGGTGTGTGCCAATTACAGAGGCATCACACTACTCAGCCTCCCCGGGAAAGTTTACTCCAAGGTACTCGAAAGGAGGGTCAGGCCAATTGTCGAACCTCAGATTGAGGAGGAACAATGCGGATTCCGTCCTGGTCGTGGAACGACGGATCGGCTTTTTACTCTCGCAAGGATCCTGGAGGGGGCCTGGGAGTACGCTTATCCGGTCTACATGTGTTTTGTAGACTTGGAGAAGGCGTATGACCGGGTTCCCAGGGAGTTACTGTGGGAGGTGCTGCGGGAGTATGGGGTGAGGGGGTCTCTACTCAGGGCCATCCAATCTCTGTACTCCCAAAGCGAGAGCTGTGTCCAGGTCCTCGGCAGTAAGTCGGACCCATTTCCGGTGAGGGTTGGCCTCCGCCAGGGCTGCGCTTTGTCACCAATCCTGTTTGTAATATACATGGATCGGATTTCGAGGCGTAGTCGTGGGGGGGGGGGTCTGCAGTTCGGTGGACTAAGGATTGCACCACTGCTTTTTGCAGATGATGTGGTTCTGATGGCTTCATCGGTCTGCGACCTTCAGCACTCACTGGATCGGTTCGCAACCGAGTGTGAAGCGGCTGGGATGAGGATCAGCACCTCCAAATCTGAGGCCATGGTTCTCAGCAGGAAACCGATGGACTGTCCACTCCAAGTAGGGAATGAGTCCTTACCCCAAGTGAAGGAGTTCAAGTATCTCGGGGTCTTGTTCTCGAGTGAGGGATCAATGGAGCGTGAGATGGGCCGGAGAATCGGAGCAGCGGGAGCGGTATTGCAGTCGCTTTACCGCACCGTTGTGACGAAAAGGGAGCTGAGCCGGAAGGCAAAGCTCTCTGTCTACCGGGCCATTTTCGTTCCTACCCTCACCTATGGTCATGAAGGATGGGTCATGACCGAAAGAACGAGATCGCGGATACAAGCGGCCGAGATGGGTTTCCTCCGCCGGGTGGCTGGTGTCTCCCTTAGAGATAAGGTGAGAAGTTCGGTCATCAGGGAGGGACTCGGAGTTGAGCCGCTCCTCCTTCGCGTCGAAAGAAGCCAGTTGAGGTGGTTCGGGCACCTAGTTAGGATGCCACCTGGGCGCCTCCCTAGGGAGGTGTTCCAGGCACGTCCAGCTGGGAAGAGACCAAGGGGTAGACCTAGGACCAGGTGGAGGGATTATATCTCTTCGCTGGCCTGGGAGCGCCTTGGGATCCCCCAGTCAGAGCTGGTTGATGTCGCCAGGGAAAAGAAAGTTTGGGGCTCTCTGCTGGAACTGCTACCCCCGCGACCCGACCACGGATAAGCGGGAGAAGATGGATGGATGGATGGATGGATAAACATACATGAATTTATAAAGGAATAACAAACACCATCAGTTAGGAAAAAGCCCCTTAGTTTTAAGAGATTTAAAGCAAGAAATTGAGTTTGCTAGCTTGAGGTCCTCCTCTAAAACATTATTACATGTTTATTTTGTAATAGTATTAATATATGATAAATATATAATACATGTAGACATTTCTCAATTGTAATACCCTCGTTCTACTAGACTCAAACAACACATTCCTTATATATTTCAAAGATGAGAGAACAAAATAAACCTATAACCCATTCAAGCAAGCTTTTAACATGTCTAGAAGAAAGATTGAGGTTATATTTAATATATTATTTTATGTTGTGGATACTTTAGCCTCCATCCAAGTTTACAATTGTCCACACTATTTTACACTTGCATTTATGAATATAGTTTTGCTGTGTTTTACACTTTAGTATTTATGTTTATAGTTAGCTTTGATATTCGCTTAATTTATTAGAAAGATTTTCTTTTCATGATCTGATATTTCCTCAACTGTTATTATGGGGCAGTACTTACTGGTGCTTGAATTTCAAATATTCAATTCAGATAATATTTGTTTAAAACATTTGACAAACACATGTATATGAAAAAAAAAAAGGATTTATTTATGTTCAATACAATGAATACAATACAATGCATATTTAGGTATTCAGGTAGCGCATCAAATCCTCTCTGATGTCAGTGCCCTCCTCCTCTGCACCTTGAGCCGCTGCTACCCCAGGCTCTGCGGCTGCTGGTGCATTCCACCCATCATCATAGTCCTCTCCATGTCTCTCGCAGAGGTTATGCAGAGCACAGCATGTAAGCACCATGGATTTCACAAGTTTAACATCACAGTCATTTCTTTTCATGAGGCAACGCCACCTTCCCTTCAGTCTACCAAATGCGTTCTCAACCACAACCCGTGCGCTGCAAATTTTCTTGTTGTACACCACATGTTCTGCTGTCAGCCGTCCAGTGTCTGGGAAGGGTTTTAAGAGCCAGCTTTGCAAGGGATAGGCATTGTCTCCAAGCATGTAATAGCCAGCATTCACCCCACCAATGTCCCTGGTGCAAGGTGGAAAGTAGTTACCATGACTGGCTAACTCCCACAATGAGGACAGCCTCAAAACCCGAGCGTCATGCATGCTCCCAGGCATTCCTGCAAACACATTCCAGAAATGTCCCTTTCCATCTACAACTCCTTGAAGGATGATGGAGTGCCAGCCTTTCCGGTTGAAATAGTCACAGTGGTATTCCTGTGGTGCCAAGATGGGTATGTGTGATCCATCAATAGCACCTACACACTGAGGGAGCCCCCACCTGTTCTCAGTGTAGGCAGCCATTTCTGCAAACTTCTGCCGGTCTGGTGAACGAATTAGTTCCGGTACTAACAACGCCTCTGCAGCGGCACAGAAGTCTCGCACACACCGGCACACAGTAGTGTTGCTCACTCCGAAAAGATGTCCAATGCTTCTGTACTCTGAGCTGGTAGCAAGCTTCCACAGTGCGATGGCCACTCTCTTCTTTAGAGGTATACACACGCGGAATGTTGTGTCCCGTCTCTCCATCGCTGGCCGCAGTTTGTTGCACAGGTAGGTGTATGTTTCCTCAGACATCCTGAAGTTATCCACCCACTGAGTGTGTGTGAAAGATGGAACAATCACAGACCACCACTCGGTAGCTCGGTCGAGCATCCAAACACATGGTCTGCGGCGACGTAACTTCTGAAATACACAAACAAAAGCATACATATTTTAATACGTAAAAGTGGTAGCTACAATTAATTAAATATTTTGAAACACTTTGGTCGTATTGTGAGCGTGAGCCTAAACACATGGCTAGTTAGCGAACGTTAGCTTACCGAGTAGTAAGTCCTGTTGTAGTCTCTGCAGCGTTGTAGGACTTCCACAACTCTCTCGTCAGCTTCTTCTGCATCTCGTCTTGCTATACGCAGCCTACTTTGAAACATCACTTTCCTGCTTGCTGTGATCACTTTCCTGCTTGCTGTGATCATTTTCCTTCTTGCTGTGATAACAAGCCACACACCAAGAAACAAGTAAACGATCGCTTCCACATCCTCCATTGTTGTGTGTGTTTTGTGAGTTGTGTCGCATTGAAGATGACGCCACTGCAGTTTTACTCAGCGTCGCTCCGCCCAAAAAGCCCGCCAAAAGGCTGATCGCCCCGCCTACACTGCGTTGCTACCCCAGGTCCTAAACTGTAATGGAAATGCGCCACGGCCTCGGCCGGCCAGCGAGGCAGCCCGAGGCCTGAGCCAGGACGCTTAAACGGGGCTACCCCGTTGCAGTGGAAATGCGCCATTACAGGCCTGGCATATGTACTACAGCGTCTCCAGCGCTTTCCAGCGGTCTCTCATTCCCCTGATAGGTGGAGAGTTGCCCATATACAGATGTAGCGCTTCATTTCAGACGCCTACCCGTGCGGGTCCGTGATCGGCACGGGGTGGGCGCCTGCTGAAAAGGAAAACCTCTCCACAGGACTTGATACGCCCCCTTGATATATAAATGTAATTTTAATGAAACCAGCTGCAATGGATCATGGATCCACCAGGGGGAGCCGTGAAAAGCTGCCACACTGGAACTCATGTGAAATAAACAGCTGATAGATCTACAGGTATCTGATCGGATATTTGTTAAGATCCATATGTCACGGATAGGATCATATTCTGTGCCAAATAACAGACATGTAATCATTTACAAAACATCACCATGTTTTTATTTAACAAAATAATGTTGTTTAATTCACGTAGGTGTAAGTACAAAACCATCGCTATGTTTTTTCATCAGGAAATGCAGCCCGGCTCAAGCAAACGATTTTCAATCATCATCCTCACGATCATTTAATGTATCATATGTTCGCGAATTGAAATGAATGCACTAATACATGTAGTTTAATCCACGTGAGTTTACAACAACAACAATAATCGCTTTGTTTTTATATCCAACACACTCTCACTCCCTAAGCGTCCAATAACGACGTTTGATCAGTGTCCGTGGCGTCCAATTGTGACGCTCCTAGGCTCCTTCAGCGTCATAAAGGGACGCAAATAGCTTTCAACTGATTGCAATGTATTCCCATCTGCATCGGGATTTGACGCTCATGGAAGCACGGCATTCGTTTATGTCGGCTGCCATTAAAGGTAATGTGAGCGTCCATTCCCAGGAGTAAAGGATGGCAGAAGACACTACACTACCCAGAATCCCCAGCTATCGTTTGGACTACACCATGTGCTCTGTTTGACAAACCCTGTGATAGTCCTCAAGCTCTGTGATTGGAGAGTGTGCTCCGAGGGTTAAGCCGATTCTCGAACAGCACTTGAAATGGGATGGAACCACGGCAGACTGTCCAAAACTGGATTTGAACGGGTCCACCGCGTCCCCCCTCCCCCACCCCGTCCCCAGAACTACACATGCTGGCTATTCTGTTTCGCAACATGTTCTCTATGGCACGTCTCTACTGGGAGTTGTAGTTTTAAAAGACGTTTTCGTATTTCCCATAATAAGAAGTTGCCAGTATTAAACTGTGTACATCCCTGGAGGTTTAGGGGACAGGAAACACTCACATCTAAAACATATAATTAATAAATGGGTGAAAATTGCTTGTGCCCATTATGGGCAGTATTAATATATATACCCACATGCCAGCTAAGGTCAGAAGAGCTTTATTTAACAGCTGGTCTTATGTGTGTGACCCCTGTGATAACATTACATTACATTAATTGATAAGCCTGAAACATGCACTTGTCAAGGTTCAGAGGCACATTTTGCAAATATGGCAGTAGCCATTGATCAGCTTAAGATAAGATATACTTTATTGATCCCAAGTTGGAACATTTGCGTTACATCAGCATGTGTAACAGTTAAATATGCAGTTGTGTTTATTTGAAAATCATTTAGTATAATCACACAAATTCTGTGTTTTATATTCAACAATTCTGTGTTCTTTATTTATTGATTGTTCAATACCTGACAAGGCCAGAGATGAAATATCTACATACATCTTATAAGAGTATAATACATTATGTATAATATCAGTTAAAATAAGTGCTTCAACATAGTTAACATTGCTGGAGGTATGCACAAATATTGATAGATGTCTTGTAATGCACTATTGAGGAACCTACAACCCAAGTTTTTCATTCAGTGGAGAACTACACCACAGTTGTGTAGGCCTATATGATATGTCAATAAACCTTAGAAAATCATGAAATCTTGAAAGGGATGTGCAAAATAGTCCTTACATACAGTCTTTAATTAACTATTAGTAGAGAATAACGAGTAATGAATATAGTTTATAGGGATCGTATTAATATCTAATAATAAAAATAATTAAATTCAATAACATGCTTTAACCACCAGGTGTCCCTTTATATCAGCTGTGCACCTTTATGGTGTAAATACAGCCTATCTACCAATTGGATCAAATATAAAAGTGAGCCGAATTAGTGTTGATATTGCAAGGAGACGTATTGTGTGAAAAGAAATGTAAGATGTTGTTTAATGGCTGATATATTTATGATCCACGTTACGTTTTCAGTTCCTCATGTTTGTCTTCTCATCAGGGCTCTATAAATACAGAACTACGGCAGATATGTAATATGTAATGCAGCCGAACCGTGTATTACAATGCCGTTATGTGATGACTTTCAAAGAGAAAAGCAAGCACACTCGGAATAAAGTATTATTATTTTTTTTTTTTAAATGTTTTCGGTCTGTTAATGACGATGTGCTGTGAGATGTGAGACTGGAATTGCACAGGGGGGAAATAACGTAGGCTATCTTTAGATGCGGATTTTGTTAAACTAATATGTTTAGGCTGTGGACCAACACTATACATTGACGGGAAAGGGGGTAGCAATGAAGATAACACCATTAAACAGGCCCGGACTGGCCATCGGGAGGACCGGGAGGTTTCCCGATGGCCTGGCCTGTTAAGTGGCCTGCTGGCCTGGCGAATTTCCTTTTTTTTAATGTATTGTGAACGCAACGCTGCGCAAATGTGGGTCTGCCTCACACAGGGTGCTGTCTGTCCACACATGATGTGGCCTGCCGACAGGGCTGTCCCTCCCTACAGGCTGATCACACAGACTGCGTGGGGCCTCACCTTGCGGAGGGAGCCTCACCTCGCGGAGGGAGCCTCACCTCGCGGAGGGAGCCGCAAATACGGCGCACCTATGCGCTTATGCGGCGCATAGTGTGGCGCGGAACGGTTGCGAGGCTCAAACTGTTTGGTCACCATTTATGTAAACCCATATTTCCATTTGAGGGGGGAGTGATTAGTAAAATATGCATGAATAAAAAGAAAGAAGGTAAGATACACTTGTAAAACTTGTTGAGAGCTAAAACTAGTCTTTGCTGCTGCCTCTTAAAGAAGAGCAGGGGAGAGAGGAGGGAGACAGGGGAGGCTGATTCAGGAGCACAGATACACTCACAACTATAAATGAACCACAAATAAATAAATAAATAAATAACTTTCAGTGTTTTTCATATGTTATTGGTTATGGCCATGATTTTATGATTATTGAAATGTATACAGTTCTGTTTCATATAGGTGTTCCAGGTGTAGTCTCTTTATTTTCCCCTCAAAAGGTTGATGCATTAAACTCCAACATTTTAAAATAAATCTTACCGGGGGGCATGCCCCCAGACCCCCCTAGAGGATTTGAGGTCCACCCCCACTTAAAATATGTTCACATGGATAGGTTCCCAAATACATTTGCACAGTTTTTTAAATAGTAACCCCTGTCCATATGTTTATTATTGGGTAGATTTAAACTATAGGGCTATCACTATGGGCAGCTACGCTGTAAATATTTACAAATAAATCCAGCAGAATGGCACAAAAAAAATTGGTAGTGGCCTGGCTGGGTGTATAATTCCCGGCCTGACTTATTGTCCCAGTCCGGCCCTGCCATTAAACAGTTACACAACATAACAGAAATAATATCGATAGCAGCGTCCCTAGCAACCACCTTGGTAACAATGAAAACGTCGCGATTTCCTGAAGTAATCTTCGTAATAACTAGCAAACTAAAGATCATGTACATCCACTGCACACATAATCTGAAATAACAACTCATATTTCTCGCATCAAATTACATCAAAACGCATTTTAATGGCCAAACTAACTTTAAAATAGGCATTTTCCATCAAGAATAAAACGAATTTCGGCCATGTTTTCTTTTTCTGCAGGGAGAAATTTGAAGATCATGTGACATAGACGCTGGGGATTCTGGGTAGTGTAGTGTCTTCTGCCATCCTTTACTCAGAAAAAATATTTGTTTCTCCGAATCGAAGGGGAGAAATACAAAAGCATTGCACACAATTTAAACCAATCAATGTTGTGTAATTAACAAGGATAATCTGGTGTTTTTTAGTCGATGAGTAGTGCAGATATCATTGTAAAATCAATCGACAGTAAGAGGAATACTTACTTCCGGGTGTACAATTCTCCGTTATCCAATGGGAATGGACGCTCACATTGCCTTTAAGGGCAGCCGGCATAAACGAATGCCGTGCTTCCATGAGCGTCAAATCCCGACGCAGATGGGAATAAATTGCAATCAGTTGAAAGCTATTTGCGTCCCTTTATGACGCTGAGGGAGCCTAGGAGCGTCACAATTGGACGCCACGGACACTGACCAAACGTCGCTATTGGACGCTTAGGGAGTGAGAGTGTGTTGTTATATCACATCCGACCGGAGGAAAATGCAGCACGGCTCTCACTACCAATCATCCTAATCCCACGGGCAAACAATAATATGTAGCCTACAGTGTTAATAGTTTACTGTATTATTAGTGTCTACTATTACGGCTATAACAATCACACATTGAGTTGTTCAAATCAGACCGTTTTTTTTTTTTTAAACAGTCTGAATGAAATGGCAGCTCTCAGGTGATCAGGTGTGTGTTTACCAGTGTTGGGACTAACGTGTTACAAACTAAACTAACGCATTACTGTAACGCAACTACCTTTTGCGGTTACTAATAACGTTACTAGTTACCTATTCCCATTCAGTAACGCCGTTATAGTTAGGCCTACTGTGATTTAAATGGGTGCGTTACTGCGTTACATTATGTGATGGAACTGAACCGAATCTCCCTGCGGATGTAGTTTACAGGCGAATACAGCGATGTCCTCTCACAGTACCATGGAAAAGTGAAAGTAACCAGAGAGGAGTGATGATTGGTTAACGCGGGGTAACATTTCAGGGTAAGCCAATCAGAGACAGAGTTGGGCGGGTCTTGCCTTATGGGGAAAATACACAGACACACAAACACTTGCTAACACACACACTTAGGGCCCTTCTCACTTCTCTTATTTTTCATTTCCTCACTCCTCGGTCTCGGTCTCACCGGAAGTTGATTTGTCTGCACCATCTTGAGTAGCGTCCCAATGGCCTTATTTTTGCCTGAGGACCGAGGAGCGATAATGGAGGAGCTATAATCGAGAAACCACCAGACCATCCTTCGATGAAATCCTCAGACACTCACCCCGCCCCCTTACTGTGTATCACTCACTGATTGGACGATGCAGCGCATGCACTGATCTGATGCTTCTTGACATGAGAGCAGTTTCCCAGAGGAGTGAAGAAAATACATGAACCTCACGGGAGTCACTCCTCAGTTTATACCGTGTTTTAATGTATGTATCATTTAGTTACAAATATGTGATATATCTGAACAACAAAGTGGTCAAAAATCATTTTATTCATTTTTTGGAAACATTTTCATGATCGCTTTTTTCGTTTTACATTTTCATTTATTGTCATTTCCATTCAGTCAGTCATTAAGTGCTATTTAAAATGTTAATTTGCTACATATCCACACAAACAAACAAAGTGTGCAATCCAATGAATGTTAATCTAACTGGGTTTTGATAGATAATATATCTCTTTTTCTTCTCTCAATTATTTTATTTCTATTGTGCACTCCAATCAATATTAATCAAACTAATGTTCGTTTATACATTTTAAGAATGGCGTTTATTTTTTTTGAGAATGAGTTCTTATTTGATTTTATTTATTTGGGTCTACAACAGATGATACAAATGTTTGTGTCAGTAAATGTGTACTAACAGAGGCGGGGGTGTGTGTGGAAATAACGGGGACAGAGCTGCTCATCACAAACGGACGTCGCTTCACGTGACGCTCCGGAGGAAAGGACGTCCCATTGCTCTTAAAACTCATTTCCCTGCTTCTCGTGGTTTCCTTGCGTCTCTCCATGCTTCCCTGGTGGGAGGGACTAGTCGCAGGGAAACGATGCAAGTGAAGGACGCAAGGAATCCATTTAACCGAAGTGAGAAGGACCCATACATGGCAACGCTCACCACCACCACCAGCACACACACACACACGCACACACGCACACACGCACACACACACACACACACACACACACACACACACACACACACACACACACACACACACACACACACACACACACACACACACACACACACACACACATTTGCTTGCTTGCTTATGGTTGTCCATCGAATCCGATGATGACGTCCACTTCTACCGGTGAGTTCTTTGGTGGCTGAATAGCCCTATCCTGGACCCACAGATCCTATTGCAGGTAGGACAAGTGTATGTGGTGGTAGTAGCAACGGCAACTGTAGGCGTGTTCCTCCTGAGTCTCTTCTCCTGTCTCCTGGCTGTCCTTTCCTCCTAGAGCATTTGGGTCCCATCCCAGCACAGCTGGCGCCAGGTGTTACGGTCAGCAGCAGCGTCCTCCAGGGCCTCAGGTCTGATCTTACATTTCTTTAACGCAGTCTTCAGCTGGTCTTTATAGCGCTTCTTCTGCCCTCCAGCAGAGCGTCGGCCATGGTGTAG
Organism: Pseudochaenichthys georgianus; assembly: GCF_902827115.2. NCBI lineage: Eukaryota > Metazoa > Chordata > Actinopteri > Perciformes > Channichthyidae > Pseudochaenichthys > Pseudochaenichthys georgianus. The sequence continues at coordinate 14,711,770 of NC_047505.1, forward strand.
CTGGCCATATAGCACTCTGCGAGGCAGGCGGTTTGAGGGCATCCTTACTACATGGCCCAGCCATCGTAGCTGGTGCTGAGTAATTGTGGCCTCAATACTCCTGCAGTTGGTCTTCAAGAGTACTTCAGAGTGAGGCACACGATCACGCCAGGAGATTCCTAGGATGCGCTGAAGGCAGCGTATGTGGAACTGCTCTAGGGTCCTGATGTGGTGGCTGTAAGTTACCCAGGCTTCGCAGCTGTAAAGGAGGGTAGTGATGCAGATGGCTTGGTAGACACAAGCCTTCGTGCGGAGATGGAGGTTCTTGTTTTGAAAGACCCTACGCCGGAGTCTCCCAAAAGAAGCTGATAAGATAAGATGGACTTTTATTAATCCCTCGTGGGGAAATTATTTCTCTGCATTTGACCCATCCTAGTGTTAGGAGCAGTGTGCTGCCATTTTGAACGGCGCCCGGGGAGCAGTGTGGGGAACGGTGCCTTGCTCAGGGACACCTCGGTAGCACTTGGTCTTTCTGGGACTTGAACTGGTGACCTTCCAGTTCCCAAGCCAAGTCCCTATTGACTTCACCACCACCGCCTGCTTTATCCTGTTTTGGACCTCATTGTCGATAGTGTTGTCTTCAGAGAGAATGCTCCCCAGGTATCTGAAGGATGGTACAACAGACAGTTGTTCACCAGCAGCAGTGAAGGTAGGTGGTGTAGATGACACACACACACACACACACACACACACACACACACACACACACACACACACACACACACACACACACACACACACACACACACACACACACACACACACACACACACACACACACACACACACACACACACTATGGCAGATGCAAGTATCAGCGAGAGCTGCAGCGCATTTACAACTTGGAGATATAACCACTATTTTCAATTTGTGGGGATAAAGGACGCACACAATATTATGGTCAAATGTAAACTGTGTGCAGGACAAAAAGCATTGTCCACATCGAATAACAGCAATGCCAATCTCCTGAAGCACCTAACTAATGTACATGAGGCTATACAAATAGTCGCCAAAGACCCCACCGTCCCAACCACCGGCAGTGACCCAGATGGAGCAACACCATCTAAACAGCCAAAAAACGATTTTTTTTTTTAAATCGCCACATGTCACCCAGAGTCAACTAAACAGATTGATTGCTGAAAATAGTTTGTTTGTCTTCAGTGTCAGTCTGACAGTTTATTATTTATCTAATTGTTACTGCCAAAAGAGTGTAGTTCTTGTTTAATTGTTACACTGCCAAAATAGTGTAGTTGTTGTTAATGTGTACACTGTGGTGATTGACATTATTCACCCACGGATCTATGGTTTGGGGCAGAGCCATATAATAGAAGAGTTATGACATCTCCGTTCACTCCAATGGACCACTTTTTTACAGCAATGGCGGATCGTGGAGCCTCTCAATCGTTCCCCGGAAGTTAGCACCAAGGCTAGCAGAGCTGTGGAGTTGCAGCATAATAGACCGTTCGTGACGGACTTTTAAAGGTAAGAAGAAGTTTAAAGATTTATATTGCGGATATTATCAGTACATCTGATTCAAATTAACATGTGTATTAAAGGATGTCAGTGGATTATCCCTAAATTAGTAGATTTAGGGAACGTTTACAGATAACAGATCAAGCTAGGATACCGAAGCAAGTTAGCAACACACGTTGAACAGCCTTTCAATTGTAAATTCCGTTCTCTTA